>NC_135020.1:3337500-3417500 GCF_051020955.1 Megalopta genalis | reverse complement strand
CAACAAGAACAACGAGGACAACAACAACAAGATCAACAAGATCAACAAGAACAACAAGAACAACAAGAACAAAAAGAACAACAAGAACAACAAGAACAACAAGAACAACAAGAACAACAAGAACAACAAGAACAACAAGAACAACAAGAACAACAAGAACAACAAGAACAACAAGAACAACAAGAACAACAAGAACAACAAGAACAACAAGCGCAACAAGAACAACAAGGACAACAACAACAAGAACAACAAGGACAACATCATCAACAACAACAAGAAGAACAACATGAACAGTAAGAACAACAAGAACAACAAGAACAACAAGAAGAACATCATCAACAACAACAACAAGAACAACATGAACAGTAAGAACAACAAGAACAACAAGAACAACAAGAAGAACAAGAACAACAAGAACAACAAGAACAACAAGAAGAACAAGAAGAACAAGAACAACAAGAACAACAAGAACAACAAGAACAACAAGAACATCAAGAACAACAAGAACAACAAGAACATCAACAACCAGAACAACAAGAACAACAACAGCAACAAGAGCAACAAGAGCAACAAGAGCAACAATAACAACAAGAACAACATGGAGAAGAAGAACAACAAGAACAACAAGGACAACAACAACAAGAACAACAAGGACAAGGACAACAACAACAACAACAACAACAACAACAACAACAAGAACAACAAGAACAACAAGAACAACAAGAACATCAACAACCAGAACAACAAGAACAACAACAGCAACAAGAGCAACAAGAGCAACAAAAGCAACAAGAGCAACAAGAGCAACAAGAGCAACAAGAACAACAAGAACAACAAGAGCAACAAGAGCAACAAGAGCAACAAGAACAACAAGATCTACAAGAACAACAAGCACAACAAGAACAACAATGACTACTACAACAAGAACAACAAGGACAACAACAACAACAACAACAAGAACAACAAGAACAACATGAACAGTAAGAACAACAAGAACAACAAGAACAACATGGAGAAGAAGAACAACAAGAACAACAAGAACAACAAGAGCAACAAGAGCAACAAGAACAACAAGAACAACAAGAACAACAAGAACAACAAGAACAACCGGAACAACAAGAACGATAAGAAAAACCAGAACAACAACAACAAGAACAACTAGTACAAGAACAAGAAGAACAACAAGAACAACAACAACCAGAACAACAAGAACTACAACAGCAACGAGAGCAACAAGAACAACAAGATCAACAAGAACAACAAGAACAACAACAACAACAACAACAACAAGAACAACAAGAACAACAAGAACAACAAGCACAACAAGAACAACAAGGACAACAAGAACAAGAACAACAAGGACAACAAGAACAAGAACAACAAGGACAACATCATCAACAACAACAAGAACAACATGAACAGTAAGAACAACAAGAACAACAAGAGCAACAAGAAGAACAAGAACAACAAGAACAACAAGGACAACATCATCAACAACAACAACAAGAACAACGTGAACAGTAAGAGCAACAAGAACAACAAGAACAACGAGAACAACGAGAACAACAAGAACGACAACAACAACAAGAACAACAAGAACAACAAGAACAACGAGAACAACGAGAACAACGAGAACAACGAGAACAACGAGGACAACGAGAACAACGAGAACAACGAGAACAACGAGAACAACAAGAACAACAAGAGCAACAAGAGCAACAAGAGCAACAAGATCAACAGGAACAACAAGAACAACAAGCGCAACAAGAACAACAAGGACAACAACAACAAGATCAACAAGATCAACAAGAACAACAAGAACAACAAGAACAAAAAGAACAACAAGAACAACAAGAACAACAAGAACAACAAGAACAACAAGAACAACAAGAACAACAAGAACAACAAGAACAACAAGAACAACAAGAACAACAAGAACAACAAGAACAACAAGAACAACAAGCACAACAAGAACAACAAGGACAACAACAACAAGAACAACAAGGACAACATCATCAACAACAACAAGAAGAACAACATGAACAGTAAGAACAACAAGAACAACAAGAACAACAAGAAGAACATCATCAACAACAACAACAAGAACAACATGAACAGTAAGAACAAAAAGAACAACAAGAACAACAAGAAGAACAAGAACAACAAGAACAACAAGAACAACAAGAAGAACAAGAACAACAAGAACAACAAGAACAACAAGAACAACAAGAACATCAAGAACAACAAGAACAACAAGAACATCAACAACCAGAACAACAAGAACAACAACAGCAACAAGAGCAACAAGAGCAACACGAGCAACAATAACAACAAGAACAACAAGAACAACAAGATCAACAAGAGCAACAAGACCAACAAGAACAACAAGAACAACAAGAACAACAAGAACAACAAGAACGGCAAGGACAACAACAACAACAACAACAACAACAACAAAAACAACAAGAACAGAAAGAACAACAAGGGCAACAAGAACAAGAACCACATGAACAACAACAACAAGAACAACAAGAACAACAACAACAACAGGAACAACAAGAACCACAACGACAAGAGCAACAACAACAAGAACAACAAAAACAACGAGAACAACAAGAACAACAAGAACAACAAGAACAACAAGGACAACAACAACAATAACAACAACAAAAACAACAAGAACAGCAAGAGCAACAACAACAACAACAAGAACAACAAGAACAACAACCACAACAGGAACAACAAGATCCACAACGACAAGAACAACAACAACAAGAACAACAAAAACAAGAACTACAAGAACAACAACAAGAACAACAAGAACAACAAGAACAACAAGAGCAACAAGAACAACAAGAGCAACGAGAACAACAAGAGCAACAAGAGCAACAAGAACAACAAGAACAACAAGAGCAACAAGAACAACAAGAACAACAAGAACAACAAGAACATCAAGAACAAAAAGAACAACAAGAACAACAAGGACAACAACAACAATAACAACAACAACAACAACAAAAATAAGAACAACAACAACAACAAGAACAACAAGAACAACAAGAACAACCAGAACAACAACAACAAGAACAACTAGAACAACAACAACAAGAACAACAACAACAATAAGAACAACAAGAACAACTAGAACAACAAGAACAACTAGAACAACAAGGACAACAAGACAACATGAACAGCAATAACAACAAGAACAACAAGAACAAGAACAACAAGAACAACCGGAACAACAAGAACAACAAGGACAACAAGGACAACCAGAACAACAACAACAAGGACAACTAGAACAACAACAAGAAGAACAACAAGAACAACATGAACAACAAGAACAACAAGAACAACAAGAACAACTAGAACAACAAGAACAACAAGAACAACAAAAACAACGAGAACAACGAGAACAACGAGAACAACGAGAACAACGAGAACAACGAGACCAACGAGAACAACGAGAACAACGAGAACAACGAGAACAACGAGAACAACGAGAACAACGAGAACAACGAGATCAACGAGAACAACGAGAGCAACGAGAACAGCGAGAACAACGAAAACAACGAGAACAACAAGAACAACGAAAACAACGAGAACAACAAGAACAACAACAAGAACAACAACAAGAACAACAAGAACAACAACAAGAACAACAAGAGCAACAAGAACAACAAGAGCAACAAGAGCAACAAGAACAACAAGAACAACAAGATCAACAAGATCAACAAGAACAACAAGAACAACAAGATCAACAAGATCAACAAGGACAACAAGATCAACAAGATCAACAAGAACAGTAAGATCAACAAGAACAACAAGAACAACAAGAACAACAAGAACAACAAGAACAACAAGAACAACAAGAACAACAAGAACAACAAGAACAACAAGAACAACAAGAACAACAAAAACAACGAGAACAACGAGAACAACGAGAACAACGAGAACAACGAGAACAACGAGACCAACGAGAACAACGAGAACAACGAGAACAACGAGAACAACGAGAACAACGAGAACAACGAGAACAACGAGAACAACGAGGACAACGAGAACAACGAGAACAATGAGAACAACGAGAACAACAAGAACAACAAGAACAACAAGAACAACAACAAGAACAACAAGAACAACAACAAGAACAACAACAAGAACAACGAGAACAACGAGAACAACAAGAACAACAAGAAGAACAAGAACAACAACAAGAACAACAAGAACAACAAAAAGAACAACAAGAACAACAAGATCAACAAGATCAACAGGAACAACAAGAACAACAAGCACAACATCATCAACAACAACAACAAGAGCAACATGAACAGTAAGAACAACAAGAACAACAAGAACAACAAGAACAACAAGAACAACAAGAACAACAAGAACAACAAGAACAACAAGAACAACAAGGACAACAACAACTATAACAACAACAAGAACAACAAGAACAGCAAGAGCAACAACAACAACAACAACAATAACAACAAGAACAACAACAACATGAAGAACAAGAACATCAACAACCAGAACAACAAGAACAGCAACAGCAGCAACAGCAACAAGAGCAACAAGAGCAACAAGAGCAACAAGAACAACAAGAACAACAAGAACAACCAGAACAACAACAACAAGAACAACTAGAACAACAACAAGAACAACAACAACAACAACAAGAACAACAAAAACAACAAGAACAACAAGAACAACAAGAGCAAAAAGAACAACAAGAACAACAAGAACAGCAAGAACAACAACAACGTTAACAACAAGAACATCAACAACCAGAGCAACAAGAGCAACAAGAGCAACAAGTGCAACAAGAACAACAAGAACAACAAGCACAACAAGAACAACAAGAACAACAAGAGCAACAAGAGCAATAAAAACAACAAGAACAACAGGAACAACAACAACAACAACAACAAGAACAGCAAGAACAACAAGAACAACAAGAACAACGAGAACAACGAGAACAACGAGAACAACGAGAACAACGAGAACAACAAGAACAACAAGAACAACAAGAACAACAACAAGAACAACAAGAACAACAACAAGAACAACAACAAGAACAACAAGAACAACGAGAACAACGAGAACAACGAGAACAACGAGAACAACAAGAACAACAAGAAGAACAAGAACAACAACAAGAACAACAAGAACAACAACAAGAACAACAAGAACAACAAGATCAACAAGATCAACAAGAACAACAAGAACAACAAGCACAACATCATCAACAACAACAACAAGAGCAACATGAACAGTAAGAACAACAAGAACAACAAGAACAACAAGAACAACAAGAACAACAAGAACAACAAGAACAACAAGAACAACAAGAACAACAAGGACAACAACAACTATAACAACAACAAGAACAACAAGAACAGCAAGAGCAACAACAACAACAACAACAATAACAACAAGAACAACAACAACATGAAGAACAAGAACATCAACAACCAGAACAACAAGAACAACAACAGCAACAACAGCAACAAGAGCAACAAGAGCAACAAGAGCAACAAGAACAACAAGAACAACAAGAACAACCAGAACAACAACAACAAGAACAACTAGAACAACAACAAGAACAACAACAACAACAACAAGAACAACAAAAACAACAAGAACAACAAGAACAACAAGAGCAAAAAGAACAACAAGAACAACAATAACAACCGGAACAACAAGAACAACAAGAACAACCAGAACAACAACAACAAGAACAACAAGAACAACAACAACAACAAGAACAACAAGAACAACAAGAACAACAAGGACAACAAGAACAACAAGAACAACAAGAACAATAAGAACAACAAGAACAACAAGAACAACAAGAACAACAAGAACAACAAGAACAACAAGAACAACAAGAACAACAAGAACAACAAGAACAACATGAACAACAAGAACAACAAGAACAACAAGAACAACATGAACAGTAAGAACAAAAAGAACAACAAGAACAACAAGAAGAACAAGAACAACAAGAACAACAAGAACAACAAGAAGAACAAGAACAACAAGAACAACAAGAACAACAAGAACAACAAGAACATCAAGAACAACAAGAACAACAAGAACAACAAGGACAACAACAACAAGAACAACAAGGACAACATCATCAACAACAACAAGAAGAACAACATGAACAGTAAGAACAACAAGAACAACAAGAACAACAAGAAGAACATCATCAACAACAACAACAAGAACAACATGAACAGTAAGAACAACAAGAACAACAAGAACAACAAGAAGAACAAGAACAACAAGAACAACAAGAACAACAAGAAGAACAAGAAGAACAAGAACAACAAGAACAACAAGAACAACAAGAACAACAAGAACATCAAGAACAACAAGAACAACAAGAACATCAACAACCAGAACAACAAGAACAACAACAGCAACAAGAGCAACAAGAGCAACAAGAGCAACAATAACAACAAGAACAACATGGAGAAGAAGAACAACAAGAACAACAAGGACAACAACAACAAGAACAACAAGGACAAGGACAACAACAACAACAACAACAACAACAAGAAGAACAACAAGAACAACAAGAACATCAACAACCAGAACAACAAGAACAACAACAGCAACAAGAGCAACAAGAGCAACAAAAGCAACAAGAGCAACAAGAGCAACAAGAGCAACAAGAACAACAAGAACAACAAGAGCAACAAGAGCAACAAGAGCAACAAGAACAACAAGATCTACAAGAACAACAAGCACAACAAGAACAACTATGACTACTACAACAAGAACAACAAGGACAACAACAACAACAACAACAAGAACAACAAGAACAACATGAACAGTAAGAACAACAAGAACAACAAGAACAACATGGAGAAGAAGAACAACAAGAACAACAAGAACAACAAGAGCAACAAGAGCAACAAGAACAACAAGAACAACAAGAACAACAAGAACAACAAGAACAACCGGAACAACAAGAACGATAAGAAAAACCAGAACAACAACAACAAGAACAACTAGTACAAGAACAAGAAGAACAACAAGAACAACAACAACCAGAACAACAAGAACTACAACAGCAACGAGAGCAACAAGAACAACAAGATCAACAAGAACAACAAGAACAACAACAACAACAACAACAACAAGAACAACAAGAACAACAAGAACAACAAGCACAACAAGAACAACAAGGACAACAAGAACAAGAACAACAAGGACAACAAGAACAAGAACAACAAGGACAACATCATCAACAACAACAAGAACAACATGAACAGTAAGAACAACAAGAACAACAAGAGCAACAAGAAGAACAAGAACAACAAGAACAACAAGGACAACATCATCAACAACAACAACAAGAACAACGTGAACATTAAGAGCAACAAGAACAACAAGAACAACGAGAACAACGAGAACAACAAGAACAACAACAACAACAAGAACAACAAGAACAACAAGAACAACGAGAACAACGAGAACAACGAGAACAACGAGAACAACGAGGACAACGAGAACAACGAGAACAACGAGAACAGCGAGAACAACAAGAACAACAAGAGCAACAAGAACAACAAGAGCAACAAGAGCAACAAGAGCAACAAGATCAACAGGAACAACAAGAACAACAAGCGCAACAAGAACAACAAGGACAACAACAACAAGATCAACAAGATCAACAAGAACAACAAGAACAACAAGAACAAAAAGAACAACAAGAACAACAAGAACAACAAGAACAACAAGAACAACAAGAACAACAAGAACAACAAGAACAACAAGAACAACAAGAACAACAAGAACAACAAGAACAACAAGAACAACAAGAACAACAAGAACAACAAGAACAACAAGCACAACAAGAACAACAAGGACAACAACAACAAGAACAACAAGGACAACATCATCAACAACAACAAGAAGAACAACATGAACAGTAAGAACAACAAGAACAACAAGAACAACAAGAAGAACATCATCAACAACAACAACAAGAACAACATGAACAGTAAGAACAAAAAGAACAACAAGAACAACAAGAAGAACAAGAACAACAAGAACAACAAGAACAACAAGAAGAACAAGAACAACAAGAACAACAAGAACAACAAGAACAACAAGAACATCAAGAACAACAAGAACAACAAGAACATCAACAACCAGAACAACAAGAACAACAACAGCAACAAGAGCAACAAGAGCAACAAGAGCAACAATAACAACAAGAACAACAAGAACAACAAGATCAACAAGAGCAACAAGACCAACAAGAACAACAAGAACAACAAGAACAACAAGAACAACAAGAACAACAAGAACGGCAAGGACAACAACAACAACAACAACAACAACAACAAAAACAACAAGAACAGAAAGAACAACAAGGGCAACAAGAACAAGAACCACATGAACAACAACAACAAGAACAACAAGAACAACAACAACAACAGGAACAACAAGAACCACAACGACAAGAGCAACAACAACAAGAACAACAAAAACAACGAGAACAACAAGAACAACAAGAACAACAAGAACAACAAGGACAACAACAACAATAACAACAACAAAAACAACAAGAACAGCAAGAGCAACAACAACAACAACAAGAACAACAAGAACAACAACCACAACAGGAACAACAAGATCCACAACGACAAGAACAACAACAACAAGAACAACAAAAACAAGAACTACAAGAACAACAACAAGAACAACAAGAACAACAAGAACAACAAGAGCAACAAGAACAACAAGAGCAACGAGAACAACAAGAGCAACAAGAGCAACAAGAACAACAAGAACAACAAGAGCAACAAGAACAACAAGAACAACAAGAACAACAAGAACATCAAGAACAAAAAGAACAACAAGAACAACAAGGACAACAACAACAATAACAACAACAACAACAACAAAAATAAGAACAACAACAACAACAAGAACAACAAGAACAACAAGAACAACCAGAACAACAACAACAAGAACAACTAGAACAACAACAACAAGAACAACAACAACAATAAGAACAACAAGAACAACTAGAACAACAAGAACAACTAGAACAACAAGGACAACAAGACAACATGAACAGCAATAACAACAAGAACAACAAGAACAAGAACAACAAGAACAACCGGAACAACAAGAACAACAAGGACAACAAGGACAACCAGAACAACAACAACAAGGACAACTAGAACAACAACAAGAAGAACAACAAGAACAACATGAACAACAAGAACAACAAGAACAACAAGAACAACTAGAACAACAAGAACAACAAGAACAACAAAAACAACGAGAACAACGAGAACAACGAGAACAACGAGAACAACGAGAACAACGAGACCAACGAGAACAACGAGAACAACGAGAACAACGAGAACAACGAGAACAACGAGAACAACGAGAACAACGAGATCAACGAGAACAACGAGAGCAACGAGAACAGCGAGAACAACGAAAACAACGAGAACAACAAGAACAACGAAAACAACGAGAACAACAAGAACAACAACAAGAACAACAACAAGAACAACAAGAACAACAACAAGAACAACAAGAGCAACAAGAACAACAAGAGCAACAAGAGCAACAAGAACAACAAGAACAACAAGATCAACAAGATCAACAAGAACAACAAGAACAACAAGATCAACAAGATCAACAAGGACAACAAGATCAACAAGATCAACAAGAACAGTAAGATCAACAAGAACAACAAGAACAACAAGAACAACAAGAACAACAAGAACAACAAGAACAACAAGAACAACAAGAACAACAAGAACAACAAGAACAACAAGAACAACAAGAACAACAAGAACAACAAAAACAACGAGAACAACGAGAACAACGAGAACAACGAGAACAACGAGAACAACGAGACCAACGAGAACAACGAGAACAACGAGAACAACGAGAACAACGAGAACAACGAGAACAACGAGAACAACGAGAACAACGAGGACAACGAGAACAACGAGAACAATGAGAACAACGAGAACAACGAGAACAACGAGAACAACAAGAACAACAAGAACAACAACAAGAACAACAAGAACAACAACAAGAACAACAACAAGAACAACGAGAACAACGAGAACAACAAGAACAACAAGAAGAACAAGAACAACAACAAGAACAACAAGAACAACAAAAAGAACAACAAGAACAACAAGATCAACAAGATCAACAGGAACAACAAGAACAACAAGCACAACATCATCAACAACAACAACAAGAGCAACATGAACAGTAAGAACAACAAGAACAACAAGAACAACAAGAACAACAAGAACAACAAGAACAACAAGAACAACAAGAACAACAAGGACAACAACAACTATAACAACAACAAGAACAACAAGAACAGCAAGAGCAACAACAACAACAACAACAATAACAACAAGAACAACAACAACATGAAGAACAAGAACATCAACAACCAGAACAACAAGAACAGCAACAGCAGCAACAGCAACAAGAGCAACAAGAGCAACAAGAGCAACAAGAACAACAAGAACAACAAGAACAACCAGAACAACAACAACAAGAACAACTAGAACAACAACAAGAACAACAACAACAACAACAAGAACAACAAAAACAACAAGAACAACAAGAACAACAAGAGCAAAAAGAACAACAAGAACAACAAGAACAGCAAGAACAACAACAACGTTAACAACAAGAACATCAACAACCAGAGCAACAAGAGCAACAAGAGCAACAAGTGCAACAAGAACAACAAGAACAACAAGCACAACAAGAACAACAAGAACAACAAGAGCAACAAGAGCAATAAAAACAACAAGAACAACAGGAACAACAACAACAACAACAAGAACAGCAAGAACAACAAGAACAACAAGAACAACGAGAACAACGAGAACAACGAGAACAACGAGAACAACGAGAACAACAAGAACAACAAGAACAACAAGAACAACAACAAGAACAACAAGAACAACAACAAGAACAACAACAAGAACAACAAGAACAACGAGAACAACGAGAACAACGAGAACAACGAGAACAACAAGAACAACAAGAAGAACAAGAACAACAACAAGAACAACAAGAACAACAACAAGAACAACAAGAACAACAAGATCAACAAGATCAACAAGAACAACAAGAACAACAAGCACAACATCATCAACAACAACAACAAGAGCAACATGAACAGTAAGAACAACAAGAACAACAAGAACAACAAGAACAACAAGAACAACAAGAACAACAAGAACAACAAGAACAACAAGAACAACAAGAACAACAAGGACAACAACAACTATAACAACAACAAGAACAACAAGAACAGCAAGAGCAACAACAACAACAACAACAATAACAACAAGAACAACAACAACATGAAGAACAAGAACATCAACAACCAGAACAACAAGAACAACAACAGCAACAACAGCAACAAGAGCAACAAGAGCAACAAGAGCAACAAGAACAACAAGAACAACAAGAACAACCAGAACAACAACAACAAGAACAACTAGAACAACAACAAGAACAACAACAACAACAACAAGAACAACAAAAACAACAAGAACAACAAGAGCAACAAGAGCAAAAAGAACAACAAGAACAACAATAACAACCGGAACAACAAGAACAACAAGAACAACCAGAACAACAACAACAAGAACAACAAGAACAACAACAACAACAAGAACAACAAGAACAACAAGAACAACAAGAACAACAAGAACAACAAGAACAACAAGAACAATAAGAACAACAAGAACAACAAGAACAACAAGAACAACAAGAACAACAAGAACAACAAGAACAACAAGAACAACAAGAACAACAAGAACAACATGAACAACAAGAACAACAAGAACAACAAGAACAACAAGAACAACAAGAACAACGAGAACAACGCGAACAGCGAGACCAACGAGAACAACGAGAACAACGAGAACAACTAGGACAACGAGAACAACTAGGACAACGAGAACAACGAGAACAACGAGAACAACGAGAACAACGAGAACAACGAGAACAACGAGAACAACGAGAACAACGAGAACAACGAGAACAACGAGAACAACGAGATCAACGAGAACAACGAGAACAACGAGAACAACGAGAACAACAAGAACAACAAGAACAACAACAAGAACAACAAGAACAACAACAAGAACAACAAGAGCAACAAGATCAACAAGAGCAACAAGACCAACAAGAACAACAAGAACGGCAAGGACAACAACAACAACAACAACAACAACAGCAACAACAACAACAAAAACAACAAGAACAGAAAGAACAACAAGGACAACAAGAACAAGAACAGCAAGAGCAACAACAACAAGAACCACATGAACAACAACAACAAGAACAACAAGAACAATAACAACAACAGGAACAACAAGAACCACAACGACAAGAACAACAACAACAAGAACAACAAAAACAAGAACTACAAGAACAACAACAAGAACAACAAGAGCAACAAGAACAACAAGAGCAACAAGAACAACAAGAGCAACGAGAACAACAAGAGCAACAAGAGCAACAAGAACAACAAGATCAACAAGAACAACAAGCACAACAAGAACAGCAAGGACAACAACAACAAGAGCAACAAGGACAACAACAACAACAAGGACAACTAGAACAACAACAAGAAGAACAACAAGAACAACATGAACAACAAAAACAACAAGAACAACAAGAACAACAAGAGCAACAAGAACAACAAGAACAACAAGAACAACAAGAACAACAAGAACAACAAGAACAACAAGAACAACAAGAACATCAAGAACAAAAAGAACAACAAGAACAACAAGGATAACAACAACAATAACAACAACAACAACAACAAAAATAAGAACAACAACAACAACAAGAACAACAAGAACAACAAGAACATCCAGAACAACAACAACAAGAACAACTAGAACAACAATAACAAGAACAACAAGAACAACAAGAACAACTAGAACAACAAGGACAACAAGACAACATGAACAGCAAAAACAACAAGAACAACAAGAACAAGAACAACAAGAACAACCGGAACAACAAGAACAACAAGGACAACAAGGACAACCAGAACAACAACAACAAGGACAACTAGAACAACAACAAGAGGAACAACAAGATCAACATGAACAACAAGAACAACAAGAACAACAAGAACAACAAGAACAACAAGAACAACAAAAACAACGAGAACAACGAGAACAACGAGAACAACGAGAACAACGAGAACAACGAGACCAACGAGAACAACGTGAACAACGAGAACAACGAGAACAACGAGACCAACGAGGACAACGAGAACAACGAGAACAAGGAGGACAACGTGAACAACGAGAACAACGAGAACAACGAGAACAACGAGAACAACGAGAACAACGAGATCAACGAGAAAAACGAGAACAACGAGAACAACGAGAACAACGAAAACAACGAGAACAACAAGAACAACAACAAGAACAACAAGAACAACAACAAGAACAACAAGAACAACAAGATCAACAAGAGCAACAAGACCAACAAGAACAACAAGAACAACAAGAACAAAAAGAACAACAAGAACAACAAGAACGGCAAGGACAACAACAACAACAACAACAACAACAACAAAAACAACAAGAACAGAAAGAACAACAAGGACAACAAGAACAAGAACAGCAAGAGCAACATCATCAACAACAACAACAAGAACAACATGAACAGTAAGAGCAACAAGAACAACAAGAACAACAAGAAGAACATCATCAACAACAACAACAAGAACAACATGAACAGTAAGAACAACAAGAACAACAAGAACAACAAGAAGAACAAGAACAACGAGAACAACAAGAACAACAAGAAGAACAAGAACAACAAGATCAACAAGCACAACGAGAACAACAAGGACAACAACAACAAGAACAACAAGGACAAGGACAACAACAACAACAACAACAAGAACAACAACAACATGAACAACAAGAACATCAACAACCAGAACAACAAGAACAACAACAGCAACAAGAGCAACAAGAGCAACAAAAGCAACAAGAGCAACAAGAGCTACAAGAGCAACAAGAACAACAAGAACAACAAGAGCAACAAGAGCAACAAGAGCAACAAGAACAACAAGATCTACAAGAACAACAAGCACAACAAGAACAACAATGACAACAACAACAAGAACAACAAGGACAACAACAACAACAACAAGAACAACAAGAACAACATGAACATTAAGAACAACAAGAACAACAAGAACAACATGGAGAACAAGAACAACAAGAACAACAAGAACAACAAGAGCAACAAGAGCAACAAGAACAACAAGAACAACAAGAACAACAAGAACAACAAGAACAACAAGAACAACAAGAACAACCGGAACAACAAGAACGAGAAGAAAAACCAGAACAACAACAACAAGAACAACTAGAACAAGAACAAGAAGAACAACAAGAACAACAACAACCAGAACAACAAGAACTACAACATCAACGAGAGCAACAAGAACAACAAGATCAACAAGAACAACAAGAACAACAAGAACAACAAGAACAACAAGAACAACAACAACAAGAACAGCAAGAACAACAACAACATTAACAACAAGAACATCAACAACCAGAGCAACAAGAGCAACAAGAGCAACAAGTGCAACAAGAACAACAAGAACAACAAGCACAACAAGAACAACAAGAGCAACAAGAGCTACAGGAGCAACAAGAACAACAAGAACAACAGGAACAACAAGGACAACAACAACAAGAACAACAAGGACAACATCATCAACAACAACAACCAGAACAACATGAACAGTAAGAACAACAAGAACAACAAGAGCAACAAGAAGAACAAGAACAACAAGAACAACAAGGACAACATCATCAACAACAACAACAAGAACAACATGAACAGTAAGAGCAACAAGAACAACAAGAACAACGAGAAGAACAAGAACAACGAGAACAACAAGAACAACAACAACAACAAGAACAGCAAGAACAACAAGAACAACAAGAACAACAAGAACAACGAGAACAACGAGAACAACGAGAACAACGAGAACAGCGAGAACAACGAGAACAACGAGGACAACGAGAACAACGAGAACAACGAGAACAACGAGAACAGCGAGAACAACGAGAACAACGAGAACAACGAGATCAACGAGAACAACGAGAACAACGAGAACAACGAGAACAACGAGAACAACAAGAACAACAAGAACAACAACAAGAACAACAAGAACAACAAGAACAACAACAAGAACAACAAGAACAACAAGAACAACAAGAGCAACAAGAGCAACAAGAGCAACAAGAACAACAAGAACAACAAGAACAACAAGATCAACAAGCACAACAAGAACAACAAGGACAACAACAACAAGAACAACAAGGACAAGGACAACAACAACAACAACAACAAGAACAACAACAACATGAACAACAAGAACATCAACAACCAGATCAACAAGAACAACAACAGCAACAAGAGCAACAAGAGCAACAAAAGCAACAAGAGCAACAAGAGCAACAAGAACAACAAGAACAACGAGAATAACGCGAACAGCGAGACCAACGAGAACAACGAGAACAACGAGAACAACTAGGACAACGAGAACAACGAGAACAACGAGAACAACGAGAACAACGAGAACAACGAGAACAACGAGAACAACGAGAACAACGAGAACAACGAGAACAACGAGAACAACGAGAACAACGAGATCAACGAGAACAACGAGAACAACGAGAACAACGAGAACAACAAGAACAACAAGAACAACAACAAGAACAACAAGAACAACAACAAGAACAACAAGAGCAACAAGATCAACAAGAGCAACGAGACCAACAAGAACAACAAGAACGGCAAGGACAACAACAACAACAACAACAACAACAACAACAACAAAAACAACAAGAACAGAAAGAACAACAAGGACAACAAGAACAAGAACAGCAAGAGCAACAACAACAAGAACCACATGAACAACAACAACAAGAACAACAAGAACAATAACAACAACAGGAACAACAAGAACCACAACGACAAGAACAACAACAACAAGAACAACAAAAACAAGAACTACAAGAACAACAACAAGAACAACAAGAGCAACAAGAACAACAAGAGCAACAAGAACAACAAGAGCAACGAGAACAACAAGAGCAACAAGAGCAACAAGAACAACAAGATCAACAAGAACAACAAGCACAACAAGAACAGCAAGGACAACAACAACAAGAGCAACAAGGACAACAACAACAACAAGGACAACTAGAACAACAACAAGAAGAACAACAAGAACAACATGAACAACAAAAACAACAAGAACAACAAGAACAACAAGAGCAACAAGAACAACAAGAACAACAAGAACAACAAGAACAACAAGAACAACAAGAACAACAAGAACATCAAGAACAAAAAGAACAACAAGAACAACAAGGATAACAACAACAATAACAACAACAACAACAACAAAAATAAGAACAACAACAACAACAAGAACAACAAGAACAACAAGAACATCCAGAACAACAACAACAAGAACAACTAGAACAACAACAACAAGAACAACAAGAACAACAAGAACAACTAGAACAACAAGGACAACAAGACAACATGAACAGCAAAAACAACAAGAACAACAAGAACAAGAACAACAAGAACAAGAACAACAAGAACAACCGGAACAACAAGAACAACAAGGACAACAAGGACAACCAGAACAACAACAACAAGGACAACTAGAACAACAACAAGAGGAACCACAAGATCAACATGAACAACAAGAACAACAAGAACAACAAGAACAACAAGAACAACAAGAACAACAAGAACAACAAGAACAACAAAAACAACGAGAACAACGAGAACAACGAGAACAACGAGAACAACGAGAACAACGAGACCAACGAGAACAACGTGAACAACGAGAACAACGAGAACAACGAGACCAACGAGGACAACGAGAACAACGAGAACAACGAGGACAACGTGAACAACGAGAACAACGAGAACAACGAGAACAACGAGAACAACGAGAACAACGAGAACAACGAGAACAACGAGATCAACGAGAAAAACGAGAACAACGAGAACAACGAGAACAACGAAAACAACGAGAACAACAAGAACAACAAGAACAACCGGAACAACAAGAACGAGAAGAAAAACCAGAACAACAACAACAAGAACAACTAGAACAAGAACAAGAAGAACAACAAGAACAACAACAACCAGAACAACAAGAACTACAACATCAACGAGAGCAACAAGAACAACAAGAACAACAAGAACAACAAGAACAACAAGAACAACAAGAACAACAAGAACAACAAGAACAACAAGAACAACAAGAACAACAACAACAAGAACAGCAAGAACAACAACAACATTAACAACAAGAACATCAACAACCAGAGCAACAAGAGCAACAAGAGCAACAAGTGCAACAAGAACAACAAGAACAACAAGCACAACAAGAACAACAAGAGCAACAAGAGCAACAGGAGCAACAAGAACAACAAGAACAACAGGAACAACAAGGACAACAACAACAAGAACAACAAGGACAACATCATCAACAACAACAACAAGAACAACATGAACAGTAAGAACAACAAGAACAACAAGAGCAACAAGAAGAACAAGAACTACAAGAACAACAAGGACAACATCATCAACAACAACAACAAGAACAACATGAACAGTAAGAGCAACAAGAACAACAAGAACAACGAGAAGAACAAGAACAACGAGAACAACAAGAACAACAACAACAACAAGAACAGCAAGAACAACAAGAACAACAACAACAACAAGAACAACGAGAACAACGAGAACAACGAGAACAGCGAGAACAACGAGAACAACGAGGATAACGAGAACAACGAGAACAACGAGAACAACGAGAACAACGAGAACAACGAGAACAGCGAGAACAACGAGAACAACGACAACAACGAGATCAACGAGAACAACGAGAACAACGAGAACAACGAGAACAACGAGAACAACAAGAACAACAAGAACAACAACAAGAACAACAAGAACAACAACAAGAACAACAAGAACAACAAGAACAACAAGAGCAACAAGAACAACAAGAACAACAAGATCAACAAGCACAACAAGAACAACAAGGACAACAACAACAAGAACAACAAGGACAAAGACAACAACAACAACAACAACATGAACAACAAGAACATCAACAACCAGATCAACAAGAACAACAACAGCAACAAGAGCAACAAGAGCAACAAAAGCAACAAGAGCAACAAGAGCAACAAGAGCAACAAGAACAACAAGAACAACAAGAACAACAAGAGCAACAAGAGCAACAAGATCTACAAGAACAACAAGCACAACAAGAACAACAATGACTACAACAACAAGAACAACAAGGACAACAACAACAACAACAACAAGAACAACAAGAACAACATGAACAGTATGAACAACAAGAACAACAAGAACAACATGGAGAAGAAGAACAACAAGAACAACAAGAACAACAAGAGCAACAAGAACAACAAGAACAACAAGAACAACAAGAACAACAAGAACAACAAGAACAACAAGAACAACAAGAACAACCGGAACAACAAGAACGATAAGAAAAACCAGAACAACAACAACAAGAACAACTAGAACAAGAAGAAGAAGAACAACAAGAACAACAACAACCAGAACAACAAGAACTACAACAGCAACGAGAGCAACAAGAACAACAAGATCAACAAGAACAACAAGAACAACAAGAACAACAACAACAACAACAACAACAACAAGAACAACAAGAACAACAAGAACAACAAGCACAACAAGAACAACAAGGACAACAAGAACAAGAACAACAAGGACAACATCATCAACAACAACAAGAACAACATGAACAGTAAGAACAACAAGAACAACAAGAGCAACAAGAAGAACAAGAACAACAAGAACAACAAGGACAACATCATCAAAAACAACAACAAGAACAACGTGAACAGTAAGAGCAACAAGAACAACAAGAACAACGAGAACAACGAGAACAACAAGAACAACAACAACAACAAGAACAACAAGAACAACAAGAACAACGAGAACAACGAGAACAACGAGAACAGCGAGACCAACGAGAACAACGAGAACAACGAGAACAACGAGAACAACGAGGACAACGAGACCAACGAGAACAACGAGAACAACGAGAACAACGAGAACAACGAGAACAACGAGAACAACGAGAACAGCGAGAACAACGAAAACAACGAGAATAACAAGAACAACGAAAACATCGAGAACAACAAGAACAACAACAAGAACAACAACAAGAACAACAAGAACAACAACAAGAACAACAAGAGCAACAAGAACAACAAGAGCAACAAGAGCAACAAGAACAACAAGAACAACAAGATCAACAAGATCAACAAGAACAACAAGAACAACAAGATCAACAAGATCAACAAGGACAACAAGATCAACAAGATCAACAAGAACAGTAAGATCAACAAGAACAACAAGAACAACAAGAACAACAAGAACAACAAGAACAACAAGAACAACAAGAACAACAAGAACAACAAGAACAACAAGAACAACAAGAACAACAAGAACAACAAGAACAACAAGAACAACAAGAACAACAAGAACAACACGAACAACAAAAACAACGAGAACAACGAGAACAACGAGAACAACGAGACCAACGAGAACAACGAGAACAACGAGAACAACGAGAACAACGAGAACAACGAGAACAACGAGGACAACGAGAACAACGAGAACAACAAGAACAACAACAAGAACAACGAGAACAACGAGAACAACAAGAACAACAAGAACAACAAGAACAACAACAAGAACAACAAGAACAACAACAAGAACAACAACAAGAACAACAAGAACAAAGAGAACAACGAGAACAACGAGAACAACAAGAACAACAAGAAGAACAAGAACAACAACAAGAGCAACAAGAACAACAAGATCAACAAGAACAACAAGAACAACAAGCACAACATCATCAACAACAACAACAAGAGCAACATGAGCAGTAAGAACAACAAGAACAACAAGAACAACAAGAACAACAAGAACAACAAGAACAACAAGAACAACAAGAACAACAAGGACAACAACAACAATAACAACAACAAGAACAACAAGAACAGCAAGAGCAACAACAACAACAACAGCAATAACAACAAGAACAACAACAACATGAAGAACAAGAACATCAACAACCAGAACAACAAGAACAACAACAGCAACAACAGCAACAAGAGCAACAAGAGCAACAAGAACAACAACAACAACAAAGAACAACAAGAACAACAAGAACAACAAGAACAACAAGAACAACAAGAACAACAAGAACAACAAGAACAACAAGAACAACAAGAACAACAAGAACAATAAGAACAACAAGAACAACAAGAACAACAAGAACAACAAGAACAACAAGAACAACAAGAACAACATGAACAACAAGAACAACAAGAACAACAAGAACAACAAGAACAACAAGAACAACAAGGACAACAACAACAAGAACAACATGAACAACAAGAACAACAAGAGCAACAAGAACAACAAGAACAACAAGAACAACCGGAACAACAAGAACGACAAGAAAAACCAGAACAACAACAACAAGAACAACTAGAACAAGAACAAGAAGAACAACAAGA
The DNA here is from genome assembly GCF_051020955.1 of Megalopta genalis. Taxonomy (NCBI): domain Eukaryota; kingdom Metazoa; phylum Arthropoda; class Insecta; order Hymenoptera; family Halictidae; genus Megalopta; species Megalopta genalis. The sequence continues at coordinate 3,396,792 of NC_135020.1, read as the reverse complement.
ACAACAACAACCAGAACAACAAGAACTACAACAGCAACGAGAGCAACAAGAACAACAAGATCAACAAGAACAACAAGAACAACAAGAACAACAAGAACAACAAGAACAGCAAGAACAACAACAACGTTAACAACAAGAACATCAACAACCAGAGCAACAAGTGCAACAAGAACAACAAGAACAACAAGCACAACAAGAACAACAAGAACAACAAGAGCAACAAGAGCAATAAAAACAACAAGAACAACAGGAACAACAACAACAACAACAAGAACAGCAAGAACATCAAGAACAACAAGAACAACGAGAACAACGAGAACAACGAGAACAACGAGAACAACAACAGCAACAAGAGCAACAAGAGCAACAAGAGCAACAATAACAACAAGAACAACATGGAGAAGAAGAACAACAAGAACAACAAGGACAACAACAACAAGAACAACAAGGACAAGGACAACAACAACAACAACAACAACAACAAGAAGAACAACAAGAACAACAAGAACAACAAGAACATCAACAACCAGAACAACAAGAACAACAACAGCAACAAGAGCAACAAGAGCAACAAAAGCAACAAGAGCAACAAGAGCAACAAGAACAACCAGAACAACAACAACAAGAACAACAAGAACAACAACAACAACAAAGAACAACAAGAACAACAAGAACAACAAGAACAACAAGAACAACAAGAACAACAAGAACAACAAGAACAACAAGAACAACAAGAACAATAAGAACAACAAGAACAACAAGAACAACAAGAACAACAAGAACAACAAGAACAACAAGAACAACATGAACAACAAGAACAACAAGAACAACAAGAACAACAAGAACAACAAGAACAACAAGGACAACAACAACAAGAACAACATGAACAACAAGAACAACAAGAGCAACAAGAACAACAAGAACAACAAGAACAACCGGAACAACAAGAACGACAAGAAAAACCAGAACAACAACAACAAGAACAACTAGAACAAGAACAAGAAGAACAACAAGAACAACAACAACCAGAACAACAAGAACTACAACAGCAACGAGAGCAACAAGAACAACAAGATCAACAAGAACAACAAGAACAACAAGAACAACAAGAACAACAAGAACAGCAAGAACAACAACAACGTTAACAACAAGAACATCAACAACCAGAGCAACAAGTGCAACAAGAACAACAAGAACAACAAGCACAACAAGAACAACAAGAACAACAAGAGCAACAAGAGCAATAAAAACAACAAGAACAACAGGAACAACAACAACAACAACAAGAACAGCAAGAACATCAAGAACAACAAGAACAACGAGAACAACGAGAACAACGAGAACAACGAGAACAACAACAGCAACAAGAGCAACAAGAGCAACAAGAGCAACAATAACAACAAGAACAACATGGAGAAGAAGAACAACAAGAACAACAAGGACAACAACAACAAGAACAACAAGGACAAGGACAACAACAACAACAACAACAACAACAAGAAGAACAACAAGAACAACAAGAACAACAAGAACATCAACAACCAGAACAACAAGAACAACAACAGCAACAAGAGCAACAAGAGCAACAAAAGCAACAAGAGCAACAAGAGCAACAAGAGCAACAAGAACAACAAGAACAACAAGAGCAACAAGAGCAACAAGAGCAACAAGAACAACAAGATCTACAAGAACAACAAGCACAACAAGAACAACAATGACTACTACAACAAGAACAACAAGGACAACAACAACAACAACAACAAGAACAACAAGAACAACATGAACAGTAAGAACAACAAGAACAACAAGAACAACATGGAGAAGAAGAACAACAAGAACAACAAGAACAACAAGAGCAACAAGAGCAACAAGAACAACAAGAACAACAAGAACAACAAGAACAACAAGAACAACCGGAACAACAAGAATGATAAGAAACACCAGAACAACAACAACAAGAACAACTAGTACAAGAACAAGAAGAACAACAAGAACAACAACAACCAGAACAACAAGAACTACAACAGCAACGAGAGCAACAAGAACAACAAGATCAACAAGAACAACAAGAACAACAACAACAACAACAACAACAAGAACAACAAGAACAACAAGAACAACAAGCACAACAAGAACAACAAGGACAACAAGAACAAGAACAACAAGGACAACAAGAACAAGAACAACAAGGACAACATCATCAACAACAACAAGAACAACATGAACAGTAAGAACAACAAGAACAACAAGAGCAACAAGAAGAACAAGAACAACAAGAACAACAAGGACAACATCATCAACAACAACAACAAGAACAACGTGAACAGTAAGAGCAACAAGAACAACAAGAACAACGAGAACAACGAGAACAACAAGAACAACAACAACAACAAGAACAACAAGAACAACAAGAACAACGAGAACAACGAGAACAACGAGAACAACGAGAACAACGAGGACAACGAGAACAACGAGAACAACGAGAACAACGAGAACAACAAGAACAACAAGAGCAACAAGAACAACAAGAGCAACAAGAGCAACAAGAGCAACAAGATCAACAGGAACAACAAGAACAACAAGCGCAACAAGAACAACAAGGACAACAACAACAAGATCAACAAGATCAACAAGAACAACAAGAACAACAAGAACAAAAAGAACAACAAGAACAACAAGAACAACAAGAACAACAAGAACAACAAGAACAACAAGAACAACAAGAACAACAAGAACAACAAGAACAACAAGAACAACAAGAACAACAAGAACAACAAGAACAACAAGAACAACAAGCACAACAAGAACAACAAGGACAACAACAACAAGAACAACAAGGACAACATCATCAACAACAACAAGAAGAACAACATGAACAGTAAGAACAACAAGAACAACAAGAACAACAAGAAGAACATCATCAACAACAACAACAAGAACAACATGAACAGTAAGAACAAAAAGAACAACAAGAACAACAAGAAGAACAAGAACAACAAGAACAACAAGAACAACAAGAAGAACAAGAACAACAAGAACAACAAGAACAACAAGAACAACAAGAACATCAAGAACAACAAGAACAACAAGAACATCAACAACCAGAACAACAAGAACAACAACAGCAACAAGAGCAACAAGAGCAACAAGAGCAACAATAACAACAAGAACAACAAGAACAACAAGATCAACAAGAGCAACAAGACCAACAAGAACAACAAGAACAACAAGAACAACAAGAACAACAAGAACAACAAGAACGGCAAGGACAACAACAACAACAACAACAACAACAACAAAAACAACAAGAACAGAAAGAACAACAAGGGCAACAAGAACAAGAACCACATGAACAACAACAACAAGAACAACAAGAACAACAACAACAACAGGAACAACAAGAACCACAACGACAAGAGCAACAACAACAAGAACAACAAAAACAACGAGAACAACAAGAACAACAAGAACAACAAGAACAACAAGGACAACAACAACAATAACAACAACAAAAACAACAAGAACAGCAAGAGCAACAACAACAACAACAAGAACAACAAGAACAACAACCACAACAGGAACAACAAGATCCACAACGACAAGAACAACAACAACAAGAACAACAAAAACAAGAACTACAAGAACAACAACAAGAACAACAAGAACAACAAGAACAACAAGAGCAACAAGAACAACAAGAGCAACGAGAACAACAAGAGCAACAAGAGCAACAAGAACAACAAGAACAACAAGAGCAACAAGAACAACAAGAACAACAAGAACAACAAGAACATCAAGAACAAAAAGAACAACAAGAACAACAAGGACAACAACAACAATAACAACAACAACAACAACAAAAATAAGAACAACAACAACAACAAGAACAACAAGAACAACAAGAACAACCAGAACAACAACAACAAGAACAACTAGAACAACAACAACAAGAACAACAACAACAATAAGAACAACAAGAACAACTAGAACAACAAGAACAACTAGAACAACAAGGACAACAAGACAACATGAACAGCAATAACAACAAGAACAACAAGAACAAGAACAACAAGAACAACCGGAACAACAAGAACAACAAGGACAACAAGGACAACCAGAACAACAACAACAAGGACAACTAGAACAACAACAAGAAGAACAACAAGAACAACATGAACAACAAGAACAACAAGAACAACAAGAACAACTAGAACAACAAGAACAACAAGAACAACAAAAACAACGAGAACAACGAGAACAACGAGAACAACGAGAACAACGAGAACAACGAGACCAACGAGAACAACGAGAACAACGAGAACAACGAGAACAACGAGAACAACGAGAACAACGAGAACAACGAGATCAACGAGAACAACGAGAGCAACGAGAACAGCGAGAACAACGAAAACAACGAGAACAACAAGAACAACGAAAACAACGAGAACAACAAGAACAACAACAAGAACAACAACAAGAACAACAAGAACAACAACAAGAACAACAAGAGCAACAAGAACAACAAGAGCAACAAGAGCAACAAGAACAACAAGAACAACAAGATCAACAAGATCAACAAGAACAACAAGAACAACAAGATCAACAAGATCAACAAGGACAACAAGATCAACAAGATCAACAAGAACAGTAAGATCAACAAGAACAACAAGAACAACAAGAACAACAAGAACAACAAGAACAACAAGAACAACAAGAACAACAAGAACAACAAGAACAACAAGAACAACAAGAACAACAAGAACAACAAAAACAACGAGAACAACGAGAACAACGAGAACAACGAGAACAACGAGAACAACGAGACCAACGAGAACAACGAGAACAACGAGAACAACGAGAACAACGAGAACAACGAGAACAACGAGAACAACGAGAACAACGAGGACAACGAGAACAACGAGAACAATGAGAACAACGAGAACAACGAGAACAACGAGAACAACAAGAACAACAAGAACAACAACAAGAACAACAAGAACAACAACAAGAACAACAACAAGAACAACGAGAACAACGAGAACAACAAGAACAACAAGAAGAACAAGAACAACAACAAGAACAACAAGAACAACAAAAAGAACAACAAGAACAACAAGATCAACAAGATCAACAGGAACAACAAGAACAACAAGCACAACATCATCAACAACAACAACAAGAGCAACATGAACAGTAAGAACAACAAGAACAACAAGAACAACAAGAACAACAAGAACAACAAGAACAACAAGAACAACAAGAACAACAAGGACAACAACAACTATAACAACAACAAGAACAACAAGAACAGCAAGAGCAACAACAACAACAACAACAATAACAACAAGAACAACAACAACATGAAGAACAAGAACATCAACAACCAGAACAACAAGAACAGCAACAGCAGCAACAGCAACAAGAGCAACAAGAGCAACAAGAGCAACAAGAACAACAAGAACAACAAGAACAACCAGAACAACAACAACAAGAACAACTAGAACAACAACAAGAACAACAACAACAACAACAAGAACAACAAAAACAACAAGAACAACAAGAACAACAAGAGCAAAAAGAACAACAAGAACAACAAGAACAGCAAGAACAACAACAACGTTAACAACAAGAACATCAACAACCAGAGCAACAAGAGCAACAAGAGCAACAAGTGCAACAAGAACAACAAGAACAACAAGCACAACAAGAACAACAAGAACAACAAGAGCAACAAGAGCAATAAAAACAACAAGAACAACAGGAACAACAACAACAACAACAAGAACAGCAAGAACAACAAGAACAACAAGAACAACGAGAACAACGAGAACAACGAGAACAACGAGAACAACGAGAACAACAAGAACAACAAGAACAACAAGAACAACAACAAGAACAACAAGAACAACAACAAGAACAACAACAAGAACAACAAGAACAACGAGAACAACGAGAACAACGAGAACAACGAGAACAACAAGAACAACAAGAAGAACAAGAACAACAACAAGAACAACAAGAACAACAACAAGAACAACAAGAACAACAAGATCAACAAGATCAACAAGAACAACAAGAACAACAAGCACAACATCATCAACAACAACAACAAGAGCAACATGAACAGTAAGAACAACAAGAACAACAAGAACAACAAGAACAACAAGAACAACAAGAACAACAAGAACAACAAGAACAACAAGAACAACAAGGACAACAACAACTATAACAACAACAAGAACAACAAGAACAGCAAGAGCAACAACAACAACAACAACAATAACAACAAGAACAACAACAACATGAAGAACAAGAACATCAACAACCAGAACAACAAGAACAACAACAGCAACAACAGCAACAAGAGCAACAAGAGCAACAAGAGCAACAAGAACAACAAGAACAACAAGAACAACCAGAACAACAACAACAAGAACAACTAGAACAACAACAAGAACAACAACAACAACAACAAGAACAACAAAAACAACAAGAACAACAAGAGCAACAAGAGCAAAAAGAACAACAAGAACAACAATAACAACCGGAACAACAAGAACAACAAGAACAACCAGAACAACAACAACAAGAACAACAAGAACAACAACAACAACAAGAACAACAAGAACAACAAGAACAACAAGAACAACAAGAACAACAAGAACAACAAGAACAATAAGAACAACAAGAACAACAAGAACAACAAGAACAACAAGAACAACAAGAACAACAAGAACAACAAGAACAACAAGAACAACAAGAACAACATGAACAACAAGAACAACAAGAACAACAAGAACAACAAGAACAACAAGAACAACGAGAACAACGCGAACAGCGAGACCAACGAGAACAACGAGAACAACGAGAACAACTAGGACAACGAGAACAACTAGGACAACGAGAACAACGAGAACAACGAGAACAACGAGAACAACGAGAACAACGAGGACAACGAGAACAACGAGAACAACGAGAACAACGAGAACAACGAGAACAACGAGATCAACGAGAACAACGAGAACAACGAGAACAACGAGAACAACAAGAACAACAAGAACAACAACAAGAACAACAAGAACAACAACAAGAACAACAAGAGCAACAAGATCAACAAGAGCAACAAGACCAACAAGAACAACAAGAACGGCAAGGACAACAACAACAACAACAACAACAGCAACAACAACAACAAAAACAACAAGAACAGAAAGAACAACAAGGACAACAAGAACAAGAACAGCAAGAGCAACAACAACAAGAACCACATGAACAACAACAACAAGAACAACAAGAACAATAACAACAACAGGAACAACAAGAACCACAACGACAAGAACAACAACAACAAGAACAACAAAAACGAGAACTACAAGAACAACAACAAGAACAACAAGAGCAACAAGAACAACAAGAGCAACAAGAACAACAAGAGCAACGAGAACAACAAGAGCAACAAGAGCAACAAGAACAACAAGATCAACAAGAACAACAAGCACAACAAGAACAGCAAGGACAACAACAACAAGAGCAACAAGGACAACAACAACAACAAGGACAACTAGAACAACAACAAGAAGAACAACAAGAACAACATGAACAACAAAAACAACAAGAACAACAAGAACAACAAGAGCAACAAGAACAACAAGAACAACAAGAACAACAAGAACAACAAGAACAACAAGAACAACAAGAACAACAAGAACATCAAGAACAAAAAGAACAACAAGAACAACAAGGATAACAACAACAATAACAACAACAACAACAACAAAAATAAGAACAACAACAACAACAAGAACAACAAGAACAACAAGAACATCCAGAACAACAACAACAAGAACAACTAGAACAACAATAACAAGAACAACAAGAACAACAAGAACAACTAGAACAACAAGGACAACAAGACAACATGAACAGCAAAAACAACAAGAACAACAAGAACAAGAACAACAAGCACAACCGGAACAACAAGAACAACAAGGACAACAAGGACAACCAGAACAACAACAACAAGGACAACTAGAACAACAACAAGAGGAACAACAAGATCAACATGAACAACAAGAACAACAAGAACAACAAGAACAACAAGAACAACAAGAACAACAAGAACAACAAGAACAACAAAAACAACGAGAACAACGAGAACAACGAGAACAACGAGAACAACGAGAACAACGAGACCAACGAGAACAACGTGAACAACGAGAACAACGAGAACAACGAGACCAACGAGGACAACGAGAACAACGAGAACAACGAGGACAACGTGAACAACGAGAACAACGAGAACAACGAGAACAACGAGAACAACGAGAACAACGAGATCAACGAGAAAAACGAGAACAACGAGAACAACGAGAACAACGAAAACAACGAGAACAACAAGAACAACAACAAGAACAACAAGAACAACAACAAGAACAACAAGAACAACAAGATCAACAAGAGCAACAAGACCAACAAGAACAACAAGAACAACAAGAACAAAAAGAACAACAAGAACAACAAGAACGGCAAGGACAACAACAACAACAACAACAACAACAACAACAAAAACAACAAGAACAGAAAGAACAACAAGGACAACAAGAACAAGAACAGCAAGAGCAACATCATCAACAACAACAACAAGAACAACATGAACAGTAAGAGCAACAAGAACAACAAGAACAACAAGAAGAACATCATCAACAACAACAACAAGAACAACATGAACAGTAAGAACAACAAGAACAACAAGAACAACAAGAAGAACAAGAACAACGAGAACAACAAGAACAACAAGAAGAGCAAGAACAACAAGATCAACAAGCACAACGAGAACAACAAGGACAACAACAACAAGAACAACAAGGACAAGGACAACAACAACAACAACAACAAGAACAACAACAACATGAACAACAAGAACATCAACAACCAGAACAACAAGAACAACAACAGCAACAAGAGCAACAAGAGCAACAAAAGCAACAAGAGCAACAAGAGCTACAAGAGCAACAAGAACAACAAGAACAACAAGAGCAACAAGAGCAACAAGAGCAACAAGAACAACAAGATCTACAAGAACAACAAGCACAACAAGAACAACAATGACAACAACAACAAGAACAACAAGGACAACAACAACAACAACAAGAACAACAAGAACAACATGAACATTAAGAACAACAAGAACAACAAGAACAACATGGAGAACAAGAACAACAAGAACAACAAGAACAACAAGAGCAACAAGAGCAACAAGAACAACAAGAACAACAAGAACAACAAGAACAACAAGAACAACAAGAACAACAAGAACAACCGGAACAACAAGAACGAGAAGAAAAACCAGAACAACAACAACAAGAACAACTAGAACAAGAACAAGAAGAACAACAAGAACAACAACAACCAGAACAACAAGAACTACAACATCAACGAGAGCAACAAGAACAACAAGATCAACAAGAACAACAAGAACAACAAGAACAACAAGAACAACAAGAACAACAACAACAAGAACAGCAAGAACAACAACAACATTAACAACAAGAACATCAACAACCAGAGCAACAAGAGCAACAAGAGCAACAAGTGCAACAAGAACAACAAGAACAACAAGCACAACAAGAACAACAAGAGCAACAAGAGCTACAGGAGCAACAAGAACAACAAGAACAACAGGAACAACAAGGACAACAACAACAAGAACAACAAGGACAACATCATCAACAACAACAACAAGAACAACATGAACAGTAAGAACAACAAGAACAACAAGAGCAACAAGAAGAACAAGAACAACAAGAACAACAAGGACAACATCATCAACAACAACAACAAGAACAACATGAACAGTAAGAGCAACAAGAACAACAAGAACAACGAGAAGAACAAGAACAACGAGAACAACAAGAACAACAACAACAACAAGAACAGCAAGAACAACAAGAACAACAAGAACAACAAGAACAACGAGAACAACGAGAACAACGAGAACAACGAGAACAGCGAGAACAACGAGAACAACGAGGACAACGAGAACAACGAGAACAACGAGAACAACGAGAACAGCGAGAACAACGAGAACAACGAGAACAACGAGATCAACGAGAACAACGAGAACAACGAGAACAACGAGAACAACGAGAACAACAAGAACAACAAGAACAACAACAAGAACAACAAGAACAACAAGAACAACAACAAGAACAACAAGAACAACAAGAACAACAAGAGCAACAAGAGCAACAAGAGCAACAAGAACAACAAGAACAACAAGAACAACAAGATCAACAAGCACAACAAGAACAACAAGGACAACAACAACAAGAACAACAAGGACAAGGACAACAACAACAACAACAACAAGAACAACAACAACATGAACAACAAGAACATCAACAACCAGATCAACAAGAACAACAACAGCAACAAGAGCAACAAGAGCAACAAAAGCAACAAGAGCAACAAGAGCAACAAGAACAACAAGAACAACGAGAATAACGCGAACAGCGAGACCAACGAGAACAACGAGAACAACGAGAACAACTAGGACAACGAGAACAACGAGAACAACGAGAACAACGAGAACAACGAGAACAACGAGAACAACGAGAACAACGAGAACAACGAGAACAACGAGGACAACAAGAGTAACAAGAACAACAAGAACAACAAGAACAAGAACTGCAAGAAAAACAACAACAACAACAACAAAAATAAGAACAACAACAACAACAAGAACAACAACATGAACAATCGGAACAACAAGAAGAACAAGAACAACCAGAACAACAACAACAAGAACAACTAGAACAACAACAACAAGATCAACTAGAACAACAACAACAAGAACAACAAGAACAACTAGAACAACAAGGACAACAAGACAACATGAACAGCAAGAACAACAAGAACAACAAGAACAACAAGAACAACAAGAACAAGAACAACAAGAACAACCGGAACAACAAGAACAACAAGAACAACCAGAACAACAACAACAAGGACAACTAGAACAACAACAACAAGAACAACAAGAACAACATGAACAACAAGAACAACAAGAACAACATGAACAACAAGAACAACAAAAACAACAAGAACAGCAGGAACAACAACAAGAACAACAAGAACAACAAGAACAACAAGAACAACAAGAACAACAAGAACAACAAGAACAACAAGAACAACAAGAACAACAAGAACAACAAGAAAAACAAGAAAAACAAGAACAACAAGCCCAACAAGAGCAAAAAGAGCAACAAGAGCAACAAGAGCAACAAGAGCAACAAAAGCAATAAGAGCAACAAGAACAACAAGAACAACAAGAACAACAAGAACAACAAGGACAACTAGAACAACAAGAACAACAAGAACAACAAGAACAACAAGGACAACAAGAACAACAAGAACAACAAGAACAACAAGAACAACAAGAACAACAAGAACAACAAGAACAACAAGAACAACATGAACAACAAGAACAACCAGAACAACAACAACAAGGACAACTAGAACAACAACAAGAAGAACAACTAGAACAACAACAAGAAGAACAACAAGAACAACAAGATCAACAAGAACAACAAGAACAACAAGAACAACAAAAACAACAAGAACAACAAGAACAACAAGAACAACAAGAACAACAAGAACAACAAGAACAACAAGAACAACAAGAACAACGAGAACAACGAGAACAACGAGAACAACAAGAACAACAAGAACAACCAGAACAGCAAGAAGAACAACAAGAACAACAAGAACAAGAAGAACAACAAGAACAACAAGAACAACAAGATCAACAAAACACAACAAGAACAACAAGAACAACAAGAACAACAATAACAACAAGAACAACAAGAACAACAAGAACAACAAGAACAACAAGAACAACAAGAAGAACAACAAGAACAACAAGAAGAACAAGAAGAACAACAAGAACAACAAGAACAACAAGAAGAACAACAAGAACAACAAGAACAACAAGAACAACAAGAACAACAAGAACAACAAGAACAACAAGAAGAACAACAAGAACAACAAGAAGAACAACAAGAACAACAAGAACAACAAGAACAACAAGAAGAACAAGAAGAACAACAACAACAAGAACAACAAGAACAACAAGAATAACGAGAACAACGAGAACAACGAGAACAACGAGAACAACGAGAGCAACGAGAACAACGAGAACAACGAGAACAACGAGAACAACGAGAACAACGAGAACAACGAGATCAACGAGATCAACGAGAACAACGAGAACCACGAGAACAACAAGAACAACGAGAACAACAAGAACAACGAGAACAACAAGAACAGCAAGAACAACAAGAACAAGAACAACAAGAGCAACAAGAACAACAAGAGCAACAAGAGCAACAAGAACAACAAGAACAAGAACAAGAACAACAAGAACAGAAAGAACAACAAGGACAACAAGAACAAGAACAGCAAGAACAACAACAAGAAGAACAACAAGAACAACAAGAGCAACAAGAGCAACAAGAGCAACAAGAACAACAAGAACAACAACAACATTAACAACAAGAACATCAACAACCAGAGCAACAAGAGCAACAAGAGCAACAAGAGCAACAAGAGCAACAAGAGCAACAAGAACAACAAGAACAACAACAACATTAACAACAAGAACATCAACAACCAGAGCAACAAGAGCAACAAGAGCATCAAGAACGACAAGAACAACAGGAAAAACAACAACAACAACAACCAGAACAACAACAACAAAAAGAACAACAAGAACAACAAGAACAACAAGAACAACAAGAACAACGAGAACAACGAGAACAACGAGAACAACGAGAACAACGAGAACAACGAGAACAACGAGAACAACGAGAACAACGAGAACAACGAGGACAACGAGAACAACGAGAACAACGAGAACAACGAGAACAACGAGAACAACAAGAACAACGAGAACAACCAGAACAACCAGAACAACAACAACAAGAACAACTAGAACAATAACAAGAACAACAACAACAACAACAACAACAACAACAACAAAAACAACAAGAACAACAAGAGCAGCAAGAAGAACAAGAACAACAAGAACAACAAGAACAACAAGAACAACAAGAGCAACAAGAACAACAAGAACAACAAGACCAACCGGAACAACAAGAACAACAAGAACAACCAGAACAACAACAACAAGAACAACTAGAACAACAACAAGAACAACAACAACAACAAGAACAACAAAAACAACAAGAACAACAAGAGCAACAAGAGCAACAAGAACAACAAGAACAACAAGAACAACAAGAACAACAAGAACAACAAGAACTACAAGAACAAGAAGAACAACAAGAACAACAAGAAGAACAACAAGAACAACAAGAAGAACAACAAGAACAACAAGAACAACAAGAACATCAAGAAGAACAAGAAGAACAACAACAAGAACAACAACAACAACAACTAGGACAAGAAGAACAAGAAGAACAACAAGAACACCAAGAACAACAAGAACAACAAGAACAACAAGATCAGCAAGATCAACAAGAACAACAAGAACAACAAGAACAACGAGAACAACAAGAACAACGAGAACAACAAGAACAACAAGAACAACAAGAACAAGAACAGCAAGAACAACATGAACAACAACAACAAGAACAACAGGAACAACAACAACAAGAACAACGAGAACAACAACAACAACAACAACAACAACAAGAACAACCAGAACAACGAGAACAACGAGAACAACGAGAACAACGAGAACAACGAGAACAACGAGAACAACGAGAGCAACGAGAACAACGAGAACAACGAGAACAACGAGAACAACGAGAACAACGAGAACAACAAGAACAACCAGAACAACAACAACAAGAACAACTAGAACAATAACAAGAACAACAACAACAACAACAACAACAACAAGAACAACAAGAGCAACAAGAAGAACAAGAACAACAAGAACAACAAGAACAACAAGAACAACAAGAGCAACAAGAACAACAAGAACAACAAGACCAACCGGAACAACAAGAACAACAAGAACAACCAGAACAACAACAACAAGAACAACTAGAACAACAACAAGAACAACAACAACAACAAGAACAACAAAAACAACAAGAACAACGAGAGCAACAAGAACAACAAGAACAACAAGAACAACAAGAACTACAAGAACAACAAGAGTAACAAGAACAACAAGAACAACAAGAACAAGAACTGCAAGAAAAACAACAACAACAACAACAAAAATAAGAACAACAACAACAACAAGAACAACAACATGAACAATCGGAACAACAAGAAGAACAAGAACAACCAGAACAACAACAACAAGAACAACTAGAACAACAACAACAAGAACAACTAGAACAACAACAACAAGAACAACAAGAACAACTAGAACAACAAGGACAACAAGACAACATGAACAGCAAGAACAACAAGAACAACAAGAACAACAAGAACAAGAACAACAAGAACAACCGGAACAACAAGAACAACAAGAACAACCAGAACAACAACAACAAGAACAACAAGAACAACATGAACAACAAGAACAACAAGAACAACATGAACAACAAGAACAACAAAAACAACAAGAACAGCAAGAACAACAACAAGAACAACAAGAACAACAAGAACAACAAGAACAACAAGAACAACAAGAACAACAAGAACAACAAGAAAAACAAGAAAAACAAGAACAACAAGCCCAACAAGAGCAAAAAGAGCAACAAGAGCAACAAGAGCAACAAGAGCAACAAAAGCAATAAGAGCAACAAGAGCAACAAAAACAACAAGAACAACAAGAACAACAAGAACAACTAGAACAACAAGAACAACAAGAACAACAAGAACAACAAGAACAACAAGAACAACAAGGACAACAACAACAATAACAACAACAACAACAACAAAAATAAGAACAACAAGAACAACAAGAACAACATGAACAACAAGAACAACAAGAACAACAAGAACAACAAGAACAACAAGAACAACAAGAACAACAAGAACAACATGAACAACAAGAACAACATGAACAACAAGAACAACAAGAACAACAAGAACAACAAGAACAACAAGAACAACAAGAACAACATGAACAACAAGAACAACCAGAACAACAACAACAAGGACAACTAGAACAACAACAAGAAGAACAACTGGAACAACAACAAGAAGAACAACAAGAACAACAAGATCAACAAGAACAACAAGAACAACAAAAACAACAAGAACAACAAGAACAACAAGAACAACAAGAACAACAAGAACAACAAGAACAACAAGAACAACAAGAACAACGAGAACAACGAGAACAACGAGAACAACAAGAACAACAAGAACAACCAGAACAGCAAGAAGAACAACAAGAACAACAAGGACAACAAGAACAACAAGAAAAACAAGAACAACAAGATCAACAAAAACAACAAGAACAACAAGAACAACAAGAACAACAAGAACAACAATAACAACAAGAACAACAAGAACAACAAGAACAACAAGAACAACAAGAAGAACAACAAGAACAATAAGAACAACAAGAACAACAAGAACAACAAGAAGAACAACAAGAACAACAAGAAGAACAAGAAGAACAAGAACAACAAGAACAACAAGAACAACAAGAACAACAAGAACAACAAGAACAACAAGAAGAACAACAAGAACAACAAGAAGAACAACAAGAACAACAAGAACAACAAGAACAACAAGAAGAACAAGAAGAACAACAACAACAAGAACAACAAGAATAACGAGAACAACGAGAACAACGAGAACAACGAGAACAACGAGAACAACGAGAGCAACGAGAACAACGAGAACAACGAGAACAACGAGAACAACGAGAACAACGAGAACAACGAGAACAACGAGAACAACGAGAACAACAAGTACAACCAGAACAACAACAACAAGAACAACTAGAACAATAACAAGAACAACAACAACAACAACAACAACAACAAGAACAACAAGAGCAACAAGAAGAACAAGAACAACAAGAACAACAAGGACAACAAGAACAACAAGAGCAACAAGAACAACAAGAACAACAAGACCAACCGGAACAACAAGAACAACAAGAACAACCAGAACAACAACAACAAGAACAACTAGAACAACAACAAGAACAACAACAACAACAAGAACAACAAAAACAACAAGAACAACGAGAGCAACAAGAACAACAAGAACAACAAGAACAACAAGAACTACAAGAACAACAAGAGTAACAAGAACAACAAGAACAACAAGAACAAGAACTGCAAGAAAAACAACAACAACAACAAAAATAAGAACAACAACAACAACAATATCAACAACATGAACAATCGGAACAACAAGAAGAACAAGAACAACCAGAACAACAACAACAAGAACAACTAGAACAACAACAACAAGAACAACTAGAACAACAACAACAAGAACAACAAGAACAACTAGAACAACAAGGACAACAAGACAACATGAACAGCAAGAACAACAAGAACAACAAGAACAACAAGAACAAGAACAACAAGAACAACCGGAACAACAAGAACAACAAGAACAACCAGAACAACAACAACAAGGACAACTAGAACAACAACAACAAGAACAACAAGAACAACATGAACAACAAGAACAACAAGAACAACATGAACAACAAGAACAACAAAAACAACAAGAACAGCAAGAACAACAACAACAAGAACAACAAGAACAACAAGAACAACAAGAACAACAAGAACAACAAGAACAACAAGAAAAACAAGAAAAACAAGAACAACAAGCCCAACAAGAGCAAAAAGAGCAACAAGAGCAACAAGAGCAACAAGAGCAACAAAAGCAATAAGAGCAACAAGAACAACAAGAACAACAAGAACAACAAGAACAACAAGAACAACAAGACCAACTAGAACAACAAGAACAACAAGAACAACAAGAACAACAAGGACAACAACAACAATAACAACAACAACAACAACAAAAATAAGAACAACAACAACAACAAGAACAACAAGAACAACCAGAACAACAACAACAAGGACAACTAGAACAACAAGAACAACAAGAACAACAAGGACAACAAGAACAACATGAACAACAAGAACAACCAGAACAACAACAACAAGGACAACTAGAACAACAACAAGAAGAACAACTAGAACAACAACAAGAAGAACAACAAGAACAACAAGATCAACAAGAACAACAAGAACAACAAAAACAACAAGAACAACAAGAACAACAAGAACAACAAGAACAACAAGAACAACAAGAACAACAAGAACAACAAGAACAACAAGAACAACAAGAACAACAAGAACAACAAGAACAACAAGAACAACAAGAACAACGAGAACAACGAGAACAACGAGAACAACAAGAACAACAAGAACAACCAGAACAGCAAGAAGAACAACAAGAACAACAAGAACAACAAGAACAACAAGAACAACAAGAACAACAAGATCAACAAAAACAACAAGAACAACAAGAACAACAAGAACAACAATAACAACAAGAACAACAAGAACAACAAGAACAACAAGAACAACAAGAACAACAAGAAGAACAACAAGAACAACAAGAACAACAAGAACAACAAGAAGAACAACAAGAACAACAAGAAGAACAAGAACAACAAGAACAACAAGAACAACAAGAACAACAAGAACAACAAGAACAACAAGAACAACAAGAACAACAAGAAGAACAACAAGAACAACAAGAAGAACAACAAGAACAACAAGAACAACAAGAACAACAAGAAGAACAAGAAGAACAACAACAACAAGAACAACAAGAACAACAAGAATAACGAGAACAACGAGAACAACGAGAACAACGAGAACAACGAGAGCAACGAGAACAACGAGAACAACGAGAACAACGAGAACAACGAGAACAACGAGAACAACGAGATCAACGAGATCAACGAGAACAACGAGAACCACGAGAACAACAAGAACAACGAGAACAACAAGAACAACGAGAACAACAAGAACAGCAAGAACAACAAGAACAAGAACAACAAGAGCAACAAGAACAACAAGAGCAACAAGAGCAACAAGAACAACAAGAACAAGAACAAGAACAACAAGAACAGAAAGAACAACAAGGACAACAAGAACAAGAACAGCAAGAACAACAACAAGAAGAACAACAAGAACAACAAGAGCAACAAGAGCAACAAGAGCAACAAGAACAACAAGAACAACAACAACATTAACAACAAGAACATCAACAACCAGAGCAACAAGAGCAACAAGAGCAACAAGAGCAACAAGAGCAACAAGAGCAACAAGAACAACAAGAACAACAACAACATTAACAACAAGAACATCAACAACCAGAGCAACAAGAGCAACAAGAGCAACAAGAACAACAAGAACAACAACAACATTAACAACAAGAACATCAACAACCAGAGCAACAAGAGCAACAAGAGCAACAAGAACGACAAGAACAACAGGAAAAACAACAACAACAACAACCAGAACAACAACAACAACAAGAACAACAAGAACAACAAGAACAACAAGAACAACAAGAACAACGAGAACAACGAGAACAACGAGAACAACGAGAACAACGAGAACAACGAGAACAACGAGAACAACGAGAACAACGAGGACAACGAGAACAACGAGAACAACGAGAACAACGAGAACAACGAGAACAACAAGAACAACCAGAACAACAACAACAAGAACAACTAGAACAATAACAAGAACAACAACAACAACAACAACAACAAAAACAACAAGAACAACAAGAGCAGCAAGAAGAACAAGAACAACAAGAACAACAAGAACAACAAGAACAACAAGAACAACAAGAGCAACAAGAACAACAAGAACAACAAGACCAACCGGAACAACAAGAACAACAAGAACAACCAGAACAACAACAACAAGAACAACAAGAGCAACAAGAGCAACAAGAACAACAAGAACAACAAGAACAACAAGAACAACAAGAACTACAAGAACAAGAAGAACAACAAGAACAACAAGAAGAACAACAAGAACAACAAGAAGAACAACAAGAACAACAAGAACATCAAGAAGAACAAGAAGAACAACAACAAGAACAACAACAACAACAACTAGGACAAGAAGAACAAGAAGAACAACAAGAACACCAAGAACAACAAGAACAACAAGAACAACAAGATCAGCAAGATCAACAAGAACAACAAGAACAACGAGAACAACAAGAACAACGAGAACAACAAGAACAACAAGAACAACAAGAACAAGAACAGCAAGAACAACATGAACAACAACAACAAGAACAACAGGAACAACAACAACAAGAACAACGAGAACAACAACAACAACAACAACAACAACAAGAACAACCAGAACAACGAGAACAACGAGAACAACGAGAACAACGAGAACAACGAGAACAACGAGAGCAACGAGAACAACGAGAACAACGAGAACAACGAGAACAACGAGAACAACGAGAACAACGAGAACAACGAGAACAACGAGAACAACGAGAACAACGAGAACAACGAGAACAACGAGAACAACGAGAACAACGAGAACAACGAGAACAACGAGATCAACGAGATCAACGAGAACAACAAGAACAACGAGAACAACGAGAACAACGAGGACAACAAGAACAACGAGAACAACAAGAACAACAAGAACAACAAGAACAACAACAAGAACAACAAGAACAACAACAAGAACAACAAGAACAGAAAGAACAACAAGGACAACAAGAACAAGAACAGCAAGAACAACAACAACAAGAACAACAAGAACAACAAGAGCAACAAGAGCAACAAGAGCAACAAGAACAACAAGGACAAGAACAAGAACAACTAGAACAGAAAGAACAACAAGGACAACAAGATCAAGAACAGCAAGAACAACAACAAGAAGAACAACAAGAACAACAAGAGCAACAAGAGCAACAAGAGCAACAAGAACAACAAGAACAACAAGAACAACAAGATCAACAAGCACAACAAGAACAACAAGGACAAGGACAACAACAACAACAACAACAACATGAACAACAAGGACAAGGACAACAACAACAACAACAACAACATGAACAACAACAACAACAAGAGCAACAAGAACAACAAGAACAACCGGAACAACAAGAACGACAAGAAAAACCAGAACAACAACAACAAGAACAACTAGAACAAGAACAAGAAGAACAACAAGAACAACTAGAACAGCAAGAACAACAAGAACGACAAGAAAAACCAGAACAACAACAACAAGAACAACTAGAACAAGAACAAGAAGAACAACAAGAACAACTAGAACAACAAGAACAACAAGAACAACAAGAACAACAAGAACAACAAGGACAACAACAACAATAACAAAAACAACAACAACAAAAATAAGAACAACAACAACAACAACAAGAACAACAAGAACAACAAGAACAACAAGAACAACCACAACAACAACAACAAGAACAACTAGAACAACAAGAACAACAAGAACAACAAGAACAACAAGAACAACAAGAACAACAAGAACAACAAGAACAACAAGAACAACAAGAACAACAAGAACAACCAGAACAACGAGAACAACGAGAACAACGAGAACAACGAGAACAACGAGAACAACGAGAACAACGAGAACAACGAGAAACAACGAGGACAACGAGAACAACAAGAACAACGAGAAACAACAAGAACAACGAGAACAACAAGAACAACAAGAACAACAAGAACAACAACAAGAACAACAAGAACAACAAGAACAACAACAAGAACAACAAGAACAGAAAGAACAACAAGGACAACAAGAACAAGAACAGCAAGAACAACAACAACAAGAACAACAAGAACAACAAGAACAACAAGAGCAACAAGAGCAACAAGAACAACAGGAACAACAACAACATTAACAACAAGAACATCAACAACCAGAGCAAAAAGAGCAACAAGAGCAACAAGAGCAACAAGAGCAACAAGAACAACAAGAAGAAAAAGCACAACAAGAACAACAAGAGCAACAAGAGCAACAAGAACGACTAGAACAACAGGAAAAACAACAACAACAACAACCAGAACAACAACAACAACAAGAACAACAAGAACAACAAGAACAACAAGAACAACGAGAACAACGAGAACAACGAGAACAACGAGAACAACGAGAACAACGAGAACAACGAGAACAACGAGAACAACGAGAACAACGAGGACAACGAGAACAACGAGAACAACGAGAACAACGAGAACAACAAGAACAACGAGAACAACAAGAACAACCAGAACAACAACAACAAGAACAACTAGAACAATAACAAGAACAACAACAACAACAACAACAACAACAAAAACAACAAGAACAACAAGAGCAGCAAGAAGAACAAGAACAACAAGAACAACAAGAACAACAAGAACAACAAGAGCAACAAGAACAACAAGAACAACAAGACCAACCGGAACAACAAGAACAACAAGAACAACCAGAACAACAACAACAAGAACAACTAGAACAACAACAAGAACAACAACAACAACAAGAACAACAAAAACAACAAGAACAACTAGAGCAACAAGAGCAACAAGAACAACAAGAACAACAAGAACAACAAGAACAACAAGAACAACAAGAACTACAAGAACAAGAAGAACAACAAGAACAACAAGAAGAACAACAAGAACAACAAGAAGAACAACAAGAACAACAAGAACATCAAGAAGAACAAGAAGAACAACAACAAGAACAACAACAACAACAACTAGAACAAGAAGAACAAGAAGAACAACAAGAACACCAAGAATCAACAAGAACAACAAGAACAACAAGATCAGCAAGATCAACAAGAACAACAAGAACAACGAGAACAACAAGAACAACGAGAACAACAAGAACAACAAGAACAACAAGAACAAGAACAGCAAGAACAACATGAACAACAACAACAAGAACAACAGGAACAACAACAACAAGAACAACGAGAACAACAACAACAACAACAACAACAACAACAACAACAACAACCAGAACAACGAGAACAACGAGAACAACGAGAACAACGAGAACAACGAGAACAACGAGAGCAACGAGAACAACGAGAACAACGAGAACAACGAGAACAACGAGAACAACGAGAACAACGAGAACAACGAGAACAACGAGAACAACGAGATCAACGAGATCAACGAGAACAACGAGAACAACGAGAACAACGAGGACAACAAGAACAACGAGAACAACAAGAACAACAAGAACAACAAGAACAACAACAAGAACAACAAGAACAACAAGAACAACAAGAACAACAACAAGAACAACAAGAACAGAAAGAACAACAAGGACAACAAGAACAAGAACAGCAAGAACAACAACAACAAGAACAACAAGAACAACAAGAACAACAAGAACAACAAGAACAACAAGAGCAACAAGAGCAACAAGAGCAACAAGAACAACAAGGACAAGAACAAGAACAACTAGAACAGAAAGAACAACAAGGACAACAAGAACAAGAACAGCAAGAACAACAACAAGAAGAACAACAAGAACAACAAGAGCAACAAGAGCAAGAAGAGCAACAAGAACAACAAGAACAACAAGAACAACAAGATCAACAAGCACAACAAGAACAACAAGGACAAGGACAACAACAACAACAACAACAACATGAACAACAAGGACAAGGACAACAACAACAACAACAACAACATGAACAACAAGAACATCAACAACCAGAAAAACAAGAACAACAACAGCAACAAGAGCAACAAGAGCAACAAGAGCAACAAAAGCAACAATAGCAACAAGAACAACAAGAACAACAAGAGCAACAAGAACAACAAGAACAACAAGAGCAACAAGAGCAACAAGAACAACAAGATCTACAAGAACAACAAGCACAACAAGAACAGAAAGAACAACAAGGACAACAAGAACAAGAACAGCAAGAACAACAACAACAAGAACAACAAGAACAACAAGAACAACAAGAGCAACAAGAGCAACAAGAACAACAGGAACAACAACAACATTAACAACAAGAACATCAACAACCAGAGCAAAAAGAGCAACAAGAGCAACAAGAGCAACAAGAGCAACAAGAACAACAAGAAGAAAAAGCACAACAAGAACAACAAGAGCAACAAGAGCAACAAGAACGACTAGAACAACAGGAAAAACAACAACAACAACAACCAGAACAACAACAACAACAAGAACAACAAGAACAACAAGAACAACAAGAACAACGAGAACAACGAGAACAACGAGAACAACGAGAACAACGAGAACAACGAGAACAACGAGAACAACGAGAACAACGAGAACAACGAGGACAACGAGAACAACGAGAACAACGAGAACAACGAGAACAACAAGAACAACGAGAACAACAAGAACAACCAGAACAACAACAACAAGAACAACTAGAACAATAACAAGAACAACAACAACAACAACAACAAAAACAACAAGAACAACAAGAGCAGCAAGAAGAACAAGAACAACAAGAACAACAAGAACAACAAGAACAACAAGAGCAACAAGAACAACAAGAACAACAAGACCAACCGGAACAACAAGAACAACAAGAACAACCAGAACAACAACAACAAGAACAACTAGAACAACAACAAGAACAACAACAACAACAAGAACAACAAAAACAACAAGAACAACTAGAGCAACAAGAGCAACAAGAACAACAAGAACAACAAGAACAACAAGAACAACAAGAACAACAAGAACTACAAGAACAAGAAGAACAACAAGAACAACAAGAAGAACAACAAGAACAACAAGAAGAACAACAAGAACAACAAGAACATCAAGAAGAACAAGAAGAACAACAACAAGAACAACAACAACAACAACTAGAACAAGAAGAACAAGAAGAACAACAAGAACACCAAGAATCAACAAGAACAACAAGAACAACAAGATCAGCAAGATCAACAAGAACAACAAGAACAACGAGAACAACGAGAACAACGAGAACAACAAGAACAACAAGAACAACAAGAACAAGAACAGCAAGAACAACATGAACAACAACAACAAGAACAACAGGAACAACAACAACAAGAACAACGAGAACAACAACAACAACAACAACAACAACAACAACAACAACCAGAACAACGAGAACAACGAGAACAACGAGAACAACGAGAACAACGAGAACAACGAGAGCAACGAGAACAACGAGAACAACGAGAACAACGAGAACAACGAGAACAACGAGAACAACGAGAACAACGAGAACAACGAGAACAACGAGATCAACGAGATCAACGAGAACAACGAGAACAACGAGAACAACGAGGACAACAAGAACAACGAGAACAACAAGAACAACAAGAACAACAAGAACAACACCAAGAACAACAAGAACAACAAGAACAACAAGAACAACAACAAGAACAACAAGAACAGAAAGAACAACAAGGACAACAAGAACAAGAACAGCAAGAACAACAACAACAAGAACAACAAGAACAACAAGAACAACAAGAACAACAAGAACAACAAGAACAACAAGAGCAACAAGAGCAACAAGAGCAACAAGAACAACAAGGACAAGAACAAGAACAACTAGAACAGAAAGAACAACAAGGACAACAAGAACAAGAACAGCAAGAACAACAACAAGAAGAACAACAAGAACAACAAGAGCAACAAGAGCAAGAAGAGCAACAAGAACAACAAGAACAACAAGAACAACAAGATCAACAAGCACAACAAGAACAACAAGGACAAGGACAACAACAACAACAACAACAACATGAACAACAAGGACAAGGACAACAACAACAACAACAACAACATGAACAACAAGAACATCAACAACCAGAAAAACAAGAACAACAACAGCAACAAGAGCAACAAGAGCAACAAGAGCAACAAAAGCAACAATAGCAACAAGAACAACAAGAACAACAAGAGCAACAAGAACAACAAGAACAACAAGAGCAACAAGAGCAACAAGAACAACAAGATCTACAAGAACAACAAGCACAACAAGAGCAATAACAACAAGAACAACATGAACAGTAAGAACAACAAGAACAACTAGAGCAACAAGAACAACAAGAACAACAAGAACAACAAGAGCAACAAGAACAACAAGAACAACAAGAACAACAAGAACAACAAGAACAACAAGAACAACAAGAACAACAAGAACAACAAGAACAACAAGAGCAACAAGAACAACAAGAACAACAACAACAAGAACAACTAGAACAAGAACAAGAAGAACAACAAGAACAACTAGAACAACAAGAACAACAAGAACGACAAGAAAAACCAGAACAACAACAACAAGAACAACTAGAACAAGAACAAGAAGAACAACAAGAACAACTAGAACAACAAGAACAACAAGAACAACAAGAACAACAAGAACAACAAGGACAACAACAACAATAACAACAACAACAACAACAAAAATAAGAACAACAACAACAACAACAAGAACAACAAGAACAACAAGAACAACAAGAACAACCACAACAACAACAACAAGAACAACTAGAACAACTAGAACAACAAGAACAACAAGAACAACAAGAACAACAAGAACAACAAGAACAACAAGAACAACAAGAACAACAAGAACAACAAGAACAACTAGAGCAACAAGAACAACAAGAACAACAAGAACAACAAGAGCAACAAGAACAACAAGAACAACAAGAACAACAAGAACAACAAGAACAACAAGAACAACAAGAACAACAAGAACAACAAGAACAACAAGAACAACCGGAACAACAAGAACGACAAGAAAAACCAGAACAACAACAACAAGAACAACTAGAACAAGAACAAGAAGAACAACAAGAACAACTAGAACAACAAGAACAACGAGAACGACAAGAAAAACCAGAACAACAACAACAAGAACAACTAGAACAAGAACAAGAAGAACAACAAGAACAACTAGAACAACAAGAACAACAAGAACAACAAGAACAACAAGAACAACAAGGACAACAACAACAATAACAACAACAACAACAACAAAAATAAGAACAACAACAACAACAACAAGAACAACAAGAACAACAAGAACAACAAGAACAACCACAACAACAACAACAAGAACAACTAGAACAACTAGAACAACAAGAACAACAAGAACAACAAGAACAACAAGAACAACAAGAACAACAAGAACAACAAGAACAACAAGAACAACAAGAACAACAAGAACAACAAGAACAACAAGAACAACAAGAACAACAAGAACAACAAGAACAACGAGAACAACGAGAACAACGAGAACAACCAGAACAACAACAACAAGAAGAACAACAAGAACAACAAGAACAACAAGAACAACAAGAACAACAAGAACAACAAGAACAACAAGAACAACAAGAACAACAAGAACAACAAGAACAACGAGAACAACGAGAACAACGAGAACAACGAGAACAACGAGAACAACGAGAACAACGAGAACAACGAGAAACAACGAGGACAACGAGATCAAAGAGAACAACAAGAATAACAAGAACAACAAGAACAACCAGAACAGCAAGAAGAACGACAAGAACAACAAGAACAACAAGAACAACAAGAACAACAAGATCAACAAAAACAACAAGAACAACAAGAACAACAATAACAACAAGAACAACAAGAACAACAAGAACAACAAGAACAACTAGAACAACAAGAACAACAATAACAACAAGAACAACAAGAACAACAAGAACAACAAGAACAACTAGAACAACAAGGACAACAAGACAACATGAACAGCAAGAAAAACAAGAACAACAAGAACAAGAACAACAAGAACAACCGGAACAACAAGAACAACCAGAACAACAACAACAAGAACAACTAGAACAACAACAAGAAGAACAACAAGAACAACATGAACAACAAGAACAACAAGAACAACAAGAACAACAAGAACAACAAGAACAACAAGAACAACAAGAACAACAAGAACAACAAGAACAACATGAACAACAAGAACAACCAGAACAACGAGAACAACGAGAACAACGAGAACAACGAGAACAACGAGAACAACGAGAACAACGAGAACAACGAGAACAACGAGAACAACGAGAAACAACGAGGACAACGAGATCAAAGAGAACAACAAGAATAACAAGAACAACCAGAACAGCAAGAAGAACAACAAGAACAACAAGAACAACAAGAACAACAAGAACAACAAGATCAACAAAAACAACAAGAACAACAAGAACAACAAGAACAACAAGAACAACAATAACAACAAGAACAACAAGAACAACAAGAAGAACCACAAGAACAACAAGAAGAACAACAAGAACAACAAGAAGAACAACAAGAAGAACAAGAACAACAAGAACAACAAGAACAACGAGAACAACAAGAACAACAAGAACAACAAGAAGAACAACAAGAACAACAAGAAGAACAACAAGAACAACAAGAACAACAAGAAGAACAAGAAGAACAACAACAACAAGAACAACAAGAACAACAAGAACAACCAGAACAACGAGAACAACGAGAACAACGAGAACAACGAGAACAACGAGAACAACGAGAACAACGAGAACAACGAGAACAACGAGAACAACGAGAACAACGAGAAACAACGAGGACAACGAGATCAAAGAGAACAACAAGAATAACAAGAACAACAAGAACAACCAGAACAGCAAGAAGAACGACAAGAACAACAAGAACAACAAGAACAACAAGAACAACAAGATCAACAAAAACAACAAGAACAACAAGAACAACAATAACAACAAGAACAACAAGAACAACAAGAACAACAAGAACAACTAGAACAACAAGGACAACAAGACAACATGAACAGCAAGAAAAACAAGAACAACAAGAGCAACAAGAGCAACAAGAGCAACAAGAACAACAAGAACAAGAACAAGAACAAGAACAGAAAGAACAACAAGGACAACAAGAACAAGAACAGCAAGAACAACAACAAGAAGAACAACAAGAACAACAAGAGCAACAAGAGCAACAAGAGCAACAAGAACAACAAGAACAACAACAACATTAACAACAAGAACATCAACAACCAGAGCAACATCAACAACCAGAGCAACAAGAGCAACAAGAGCAACAAGAGCAACAATAACAACAAGAACAACAAGCACAACAAGAACAACAAGAACAACAAGAGCAACAAGAGCAACAAGAACGACAAGAACAACAGGAACAACAAGAAGAACAACAAGAACAACAAGAAGAACAACAAGAACAACAAGAACAACAAGAACAACAAGATCAACAAAAACAACAAGAACAACAAGAACAACAAGAACAACAAGAACAACAATAACAACAAGAACAACAAGAACAACAAGAAGAACCACAAGAACAACAAGAAGAACAACAAGAACAACAAGAAGAACAACAAGAAGAACAAGAACAACAAGAACAACAAGAACAACGAGAACAACAAGAACAACAAGAACAACAAGAAGAACAACAAGAACAACAAGAAGAACAACAAGAACAACAAGAACAACAAGAAGAACAAGAAGAACAACAACAACAAGAACAACAAGAACAACAAGAACAACCAGAACAACGAGAACAACGAGAACAACGAGAACAACGAGAACAACGAGAACAACGAGAACAACGAGAACAACGAGAACAACGAGAACAACGAGAACAACGAGAAACAACGAGGACAACGAGATCAAAGAGAACAACAAGAATAACAAGAACAACAAGAACAACCAGAACAGCAAGAAGAACGACAAGAACAACAAGAACAACAAGAACAACAAGAACAACAAGATCAACAAAAACAACAAGAACAACAAGAACAACAATAACAACAAGAACAACAAGAACAACAAGAACAACAAGAACAACTAGAACAACAAGGACAACAAGACAACATGAACAGCAAGAAAAACAAGAACAACAAGAGCAACAAGAGCAACAAGAGCAACAAGAACAACAAGAACAAGAACAAGAACAAGAACAGAAAGAACAACAAGGACAACAAGAACAAGAACAGCAAGAACAACAACAAGAAGAACAACAAGAACAACAAGAGCAACAAGAGCAACAAGAGCAACAAGAACAACAAGAACAACAACAACATTAACAACAAGAACATCAACAACCAGAGCAACATCAACAACCAGAGCAACAAGAGCAACAAGAGCAACAAGAGCAACAATAACAACAAGAACAACAAGCACAACAAGAACAACAAGAACAACAAGAGCAACAAGAGCAACAAGAACAACAAGAACAACAAGAACAACCAGAACAACGAGAACAACGAGAACAACGAGAACAACGAGAACAACGAGAACAACGAGAACAACGAGAACAACGAGAGCAACGAGAACAACGAGAACAACAAGAACAACAAGAACAACAAGAACAACAAGAACAACAAGAACAACAAGAACAACAAGAACAACAAGAACAACAAGAACAACAAGAACAACCAGAACAACGAGAACAACGAGAACAACGAGAACAACGAGAACAACAAGAACAACAAGAACAACAAGAACGACAAGAACAACAAGAACAACATGAACAACAAGTACAACAAGAACAACAAGAACAACAAGAACAACAAGAACAACAAGAACAACAAGAACAACAAGAACAACAAGAACAACAAGAACAGCAAGAACAACAACAACAACAAGAACAACAAGAACGACAAGAACAACAAGAACAACATGAACAACAAGTACAACAAGAACAACAAGAACAACAAGAACAACAAGAAGAACAACATGAACAACAAGAAGAACAACAAGAACAACAAGAAGAACAACAAGAACAAGAAGAACAACAAGAAGAACAACAAGAACAACAACAACAACAACTAGAACAAGAAGAACAACAAGAACACCAAGAACACCAAGAACAACAAGAACAACAAGAACAACGAGAACAACGAGAACAACGAGAACAACGAGAACAACGAGATCAACGAGAACAACGAGAACAACGAGAACAACCAGAACAACAAGAACAACAAGAACAGCAAGAACAACAAGAACTACAACAACAACAAGGACAACAACAACAACTACAACAACAACAAGGACAACAACAACAACTACAACAAGAACAGCAAGAACAACAACAACAACAAGAACAACAAGAACAACAAGATCAACAATAACCACAAGAACAACAAGAACAACAAGAACAACAAGGACAACAAGAACAACAAGAACAACAAGAAGAACAACAAGAACAAGAAGAACAACCAGAACAACGAGAACAACGAGAACAACGAGAACAACGAGAACAACGAGAACAACAAGAACAACAAGAACAACAAGAACGACAAGAACAACAAGAACAACATGAACAACAAGTACAACAAGAACAACAAGAACAACAAGAACAACAAGAAGAACAACAAGAACAACAAGAACAACAACAAGAACAACAAGAACAACAAGAAGAACAACAAGAACAAGAAGAACAACAAGAAGAACAACAAGAACAACAACAACAACAACTAGAACAAGAAGAACAACAAGAACACCAAGAACACCAAGAACAACAAGAACAACAAGAACAGCAAGAACAACAAGAACAACAAGAACGACAGGAGCAACAAGTACACCAAGATCAACAAGATCAACAAGAACAACAAGAACAACAAGATCAACAAAAACAACAAGATCAACAAGAGCAACAAGAACAACAAGGACAACAAGAACAACAAGAACAACAAGAACAACAAGAACAACAAGAACAACAAGAACAACAAGAACAACAAGAACAAAAAGAACAACAAGAAGAACAACAAGAACAACAACAACAACAAGGACAACAACAACAACTACAACAAGAGCAGCAAGAACAACAACAACAACAACAAGAACAACAAGAACAACAATTACAACAAGAACAACGAGAACAACGAGAGCAACGAGAACAACGAGAACAACGAGAACAACGAGAACAACGAGAACAACGAGAACAACGAGAACAACGAGAACAACGAGAACAACGGGAACAACGAGAACAACGAGAACAACGAGAACAACGAGAACAACGAGAACAACAAGAACAACAACGAGAACAACGAGAACAACAAGAACAACAAGAACAACAAGAACAACAAGAACAACAAGAACAACAAGAACAACAAGAACAACAAGAACAACCGGAACAACAAGAACAACAAGAACAACTAGAACAACAAGAACAACAGGAACAACAAGAGCAACAATCACAACCAGAACATCAAGAACAACAAGAACAACATGAACAACAAGGACAACAACAACGACAACAACAACAACAACAAGAACAACAAGATCAACATGACCAGCAAGAACAACAAGAACAACAAGAACAACAAGAACAACAAGAACAACAAGAACAACAAGGACAAGAACAACAACTACAACAAGAACAGCAAGAACAACAACAACAACAACAACGACAACAAGAACAGCAAGAACAACAACAAGAACAACAAGATCAACAATAACAACAATAACAACAAGAACAAGAAGAACAACAAGAACAACAAGAACAACAAGAACAACAAGAACAACAAGAACAACAAGAACAACAAGAACAACAAGAACAACAAGAACAGCAAGAACAACAACAACAACAACAACAACAAGAACGACAAGAACAACAAGAACAACATGAACAACAAGTACAACAAGAACAACAAGAACAACAAGAACAACAAGAAGAACAACATGAACAACAAGAAGAACAACAAGAACAACAAGAAGAACAACAAGAACAAGAAGAACAACAAGAAGAACAACAAGAACAACAACAACAACAACTAGAACAAGAAGAACAACAAGAACACCAAGAACACCAAGAACAACAAGGACAACAAGAACAACGAGAACAACGAGAACAACGAGAACAACGAGAACAACGAGATCAACGAGAACAACGAGAACAACGAGAACAACCAGAACAACAAGAACAACAAGAACAGCAAGAACAACAAGAACTACAACAACAACAAGGACAACAACAACAACTACAACAACAACAAGGACAACAACAACAACTACAACAAGAACAGCAAGAACAACAACAACAACAAGAACAACAAGAACAACAAGATCAACAATAACCACAAGAACAACAAGAACAACAAGAACAACAAGGACAACAAGAACAACAAGAACAACAAGAAGAACAACAAGAACAAGAAGAACAACAAGTAGAACAACAAGAACAACAACAACAACAACTAGAACAAGAAGAACAACAAGAACACCAAGAACAACAAGAACAACGGGAGCAACAAGTACACCAAGATCAACAAGATCAACAAGAACAACAAGAACAACAAGATCAACAAAAACAACAAGATCAACAAGAGCAACAAGAACAACAAGGACAACAAGAACAACAAGAACAACAAGAACAACAAGAACAACAAGAACAACAAGAACAACAAGAACAACAAGAACAACAAGAACAACAAGAACTACAACAACAACAAGGACAACAACAACAACTACAACAAGAGCAGCAAGAACAACAACAACAACAACAAGAACAACAAGAACAACAATTACAACAAGAACAACGAGAACAACGAGAACAACGAGAACAACGAGAACAACGAGAACAACGAGAACAACGAGAACAACGGGAACAACGAGAACAACGAGAACAACGAGAACAACGAGAACAACGAGAACAACAAGAACAACAACGAGAACAACGAGAACAACAAGAACAACAAGAACAACAAGAACAACAAGAACAACAAGAACAACAAGAACAACAAGAACAACAAGGACAACAAGAACAACAAGAACAACAAGAACAACAAGAACAACAAGAACAACAAGAATAACAAGAGCAACAAGAACTACCAGAACAACAAGAACAACAAGAACAACAAGAACAACAAGGACAACAACAACGAGAACAACGAGAACAACGAGAACAACAAGAACAGCAAGAACAACAACAACAACAAGAACAACAAGAACAACAAGAACAACAAGATCAACAAAAACCACAAGAACAACAAGAACAACAAGAACAACAAGGACAACAAGAACAACAAGAACAACAAGAACAACAAGAACCACAAGAACTACAACAACAACAACTACAACAAGAACAGCAAGAACAACAAGAACAACAAGAACAACAAAAACAACAAGAACAACAAGAACAACAAGAACAACAAGAACAACAAGAACAACAAGAACAACAAGAACAACAAGAACAACAAGAACAACAAGAACAACAAGAACAACAAGAACAACAAGAACAACAAGAACAACAAGAACAACAAGAACAACAAGAACAACAAGAACAACAAGAACAACAAGATCAACAAAAACAACAAGAACAACAAGAACAACAAGAACAAGAAGAACAACAAGAACAACAAGAACAACAAGAACTACAACAACAACAAGGACAAGAACAACAACTACAACAAGAACAGCAAGAACAACAACAAGAACAACAACAAGAACAACAACAACAACAACTAGAACAACAAGAACACCAAGAACACCAAGAACAACAAGAACAACAAGAACAACGAGAACAACGAGAATAACGAGAACAACAAGAACAACAAGAACAACAAGAACAACAAGAACAACAAGAACAACAAGAACAACAAGAACAACAAGAACAACAAGAACAACAAGAACAACAAGAACAACAAGAACAACAAGAACAACAAGAGCAACAAGAACTACCAGAACAACAAGAACAACAAGAACAACAAGAACAACAAGAACAACAAGGACAACAACAACGAGAACAACGAGAACAACGAGAACAACAAGAACAGCAAGAACAACAACAACAACAAGAACAACAAGAACAACAAGATCAACAAAAACCACAAGAACAACAAGAACAACAAGAACAACAAGGACAACAAGAACAACAAGAACAACAAGAACAACAAGAACAACAAGAACTACAACAACAACAACTACAACAAGAACAGCAAGAACAACAAGAACAACAAGAACAACAAAAACAACAAGAACAACAAGAACAACAAGAACAACAAGAACAACAAGAACAACAAGAACAACAAGAACAACAAGAACAACAAGAACAACAAGAACAACAAGAACAACAAGAACAACAACAAAAAGAACAACAAGAACAACAAGAACAACAAGAACAACAAGAACAACAAGAACAACAAGAACAACAAGAACAACAAGAACAACAAGAACAACAAGAACAACAAGAACAACAAGAACGACAAGAACAACAAGAACAACATGAACAACAAGTACAACAAGAACAACAAGAACAACAAGAACAACAAGAAGAACAACAAGAACAACAAGAACAACAAGAACAACAAGAAGAACAACAAGAACAAGAAGAACAACAAGAAGAACAACAAGAACAACAACAAGAACAACAACAACAACAACTAGAACAAGAAGAACAACAAGAACACCAAGAACAACAAGAACAACAAGAACAACAAGAACAACAAGAACAACAAGAACAACAAGAACAACAAGAAGAACAACAAGAACAAGAAGAACAACAAGAAGAACAACAAGAACAACAACAAGAACAACAACAACAACAACTAGAACAAGAAGAACAACAAGAACACCAAGAACAACAAGAACAACAGGAACAACAAGTACACCAAGATCAACAAGATCAACAAGAACAACAAGAACAACAAGATCAACAAAAACAAGATCAACAAGAGCAACAAGAACAACAAGGACAACAAGAACAACAAGAACAACAAGAACAACAAGAACAACAAGAACAACAAGAACAACAAGAACAACAAGAACAACAAGAACAACAAGAACAACAAGAACAACAAGAACTACAACAACAACAAGGACAACAACAACAACTACAACAAGTACAGCAAGGACAACAACAACAACAAGAACAACAAGAACAACAATTACAACAAGAACAACGAGAACAACGAGAACAACGAGAACAACGAGAACAACGAGAACAACGAGAACAACGAGAACAACGAGAACAACGGGAACAACGAGAACAACGAGAACAACGAGAACAACGAGGACAACGAGAACAACCAGAACAAGAAGAACAACAAGAACAGCAAGAACAACAAGAACAACAAGAACAACAAGATCAACAAAAACAACAAGAACAACAAGAACAACAATAACAACAAGAACAACAAGAACAACAAGAACAACAAGAACAACTAGAACAACAAGGACAACAAGACAACATGAACAGCAAGAAAAACAAGAACAACAAGAGCAACAAGAGCAACAAGAGCAACAAGAACAACAAGAACAACCGGAACAACAAGAACAACAAGAACAACTAGAACAACAAGAACAACAGGAACAACAAGAGCAACAATCACAACCAGAACATCAAGAACAACAAGAACAACATGAACAACAAGGACAACAACAACGACAACAACAACAACAACAAGAACAACAAGATCAACATGACCAGCAAGAACAACAAGAACAACAAGAACAACAAGAACAACAAGAACAACAAGAACAACAAGGACAAGAACAACAACTACAACAAGAACAGCAAGAACAACAACAACAACAACAACGACAACAAGAACAGCAAGAACAACAACAAGAACAACAAGATCAACAATAACAACAATAACAACAAGAACAAGAAGAACAACAAGAACAACAAGAACAACAAGAACAACAAGAACAACAAGAACAACAAGAACAACAAGAACAACAAGAACAACAAGAACAGCAAGAACAACAACAACAACAAGAACAACAAGAACGACAAGAACAACAAGAACAACATGAACAACAAGTACAACAAGAACAACAAGAACAACAAGAACAACAAGAAGAACAACATGAACAACAAGAAGAACAACAAGAACAACAAGAAGAACAACAAGAACAAGAAGAACAACAAGAAGAACAACAAGAACAACAACAACAACAACTAGAACAAGAAGAACAACAAGAACACCAAGAACACCAAGAACAACAAGGACAACAAGAACAACGAGAACAACGAGAACAACGAGAACAACGAGAACAACGAGATCAACGAGAACAACGAGAACAACGAGAACAACCAGAACAACAAGAACAACAAGAACAGCAAGAACAACAAGAACTACAACAACAACAAGGACAACAACAACAACTACAACAACAACAAGGACAACAACAACAACTACAACAAGAACAGCAAGAACAACAACAACAACAAGAACAACAAGAACAACAAGATCAACAATAACCACAAGAACAACAAGAACAACAAGAACAACAAGGACAACAAGAACAACAAGAACAACAAGAAGAACAACAAGAACAAGAAGAACAACAAGTAGAACAACAAGAACAACAACAACAACAACTAGAACAAGAAGAACAACAAGAACACCAAGAACAACAAGAACAACGGGAGCAACAAGTACACCAAGATCAACAAGATCAACAAGAACAACAAGAACAACAAGATCAACAAAAACAACAAGATCAACAAGAGCAACAAGAACAACAAGGACAACAAGAACAACAAGAACAACAAGAACAACAAGAACAACAAGAACAACAAGAACAACAAGAACAACAAGAACAACAAGAACAACAAGAACAACAAGAACTACAACAACAACAAGGACAACAACAACAACTACAACAAGAGCAGCAAGAACAACAACAACAACAACAAGAACAACAAGAACAACAATTACAACAAGAACAACGAGAACAACGAGAACAACGAGAACAACGAGAACAACGAGAACAACGAGAACAACGAGAACAACGGGAACAACGAGAACAACGAGAACAACGAGAACAACGAGAACAACGAGAACAACAAGAACAACAACGAGAACAACGAGAACAACAAGAACAACAAGAACAACAAGAACAACAAGAACAACAAGAACAACAAGAACAACAAGAACAACAAGGACAACAAGAACAACAAGAACAACAAGAACAACAAGAACAACAAGAACAACAAGAATAACAAGAGCAACAAGAACTACCAGAACAACAAGAACAACAAGAACAACAAGAACAACAAGGACAACAACAACGAGAACAACGAGAACAACGAGAACAACAAGAACAGCAAGAACAACAACAACAACAAGAACAACAAGAACAACAAGAACAACAAGATCAACAAAAACCACAAGAACAACAAGAACAACAAGAACAACAAGGACAACAAGAACAACAAGAACAACAAGAACAACAAGAACCACAAGAACTACAACAACAACAACTACAACAAGAACAGCAAGAACAACAAGAACAACAAGAACAACAAAAACAACAAGAACAACAAGAACAACAAGAACAACAAGAACAACAAGAACAACAAGAACAACAAGAACAACAAGAACAACAAGAACAACAAGAACAACAAGAACAACAAGAACAACAAGAACAACAAGAACAACAAGAACAACAAGAACAACAAGAACAACAAGAACAACAAGAACAACAAGATCAACAAAAACAACAAGAACAACAAGAACAACAAGAACAAGAAGAACAACAAGAACAACAAGAACAACAAGAACTACAACAACAACAAGGACAAGAACAACAACTACAACAAGAACAGCAAGAACAACAACAAGAACAACAACAAGAACAACAACAACAACAACTAGAACAACAAGAACACCAAGAACACCAAGAACAACAAGAACAACAAGAACAACGAGAACAACGAGAATAACGAGAACAACAAGAACAACAAGAACAAGAACAGCAAGAACAACAACAAGAAGAACAACAAGAACAACAAGAGCAACAAGAGCAACAAGAGCAACAAGAACAACAAGAACAACAACAACATTAACAACAAGAACATCAACAACCAGAGCAACATCAACAACCAGAGCAACAAGAGCAACAAGAGCAACAAGAGCAACAAGAACAACAAGAACAACAAGCACAACAAGAACAACAAGAACAACAAGAGCAACAAGAGCAACAAGAACGACAAGAACAACAGGAACAACAAGAAGAACAACAAGAACAACAAGAAGAACAACAAGAACAACAAGAACAAGAACAACGAGAACAACAACAACAACAACAACAACAAGAACAACAAGAACAACAAGAACAACCAGAACAACGAGAACAACGAGAACAACGAGAACAACGAGAACAACGAGAACAACGAGAACAACGAGAACAACGAGAGCAACGAGAACAACGAGAACAACAAGAACAACAAGAACAACAAGAACAACAAGAACAACAAGAACAACAAGAACAACAAGAACAACAAGAACAACAAGAACAACAAGAACAACCAGAACAACGAGAACAACGAGAACAACGAGAACAACGAGAACAACAAGAACAACAAGAACAACAAGAACGACAAGAACAACAAGAACAACATGAACAACAAGTACAACAAGAACAACAAGAACAACAAGAACAACAAGAAGAACAACAAGAACAACAAGAACAACAAGAAGAACAACAAGAACAACAAGAAGAACAACAAGAACAAGAAGAACAACAAGAAGAACAACAAGAACAACAACAACAACAACTAGAACAAGAAGAACAACAAGAACACCAAGAACACCAAGAACAACAAGAACAACAAGAACAGCAAGAACAACAAGAACAACAAGAACGACAGGAGCAACAAGTACACCAAGATCAACAAGATCAACAAGAACAACAAGAACAACAAGATCAACAAAAACAACAAGATCAACAAGAGCAACAAGAACAACAAGGACAACAAGAACAACAAGAACAACAAGAACAACAAGAACAACAAGAACAACAAGAACAACAAGAACAACAAGAACAAAAAGAACAACAAGAAGAACAACAAGAACAACAACAACAACAAGGACAACAACAACTACAACAAGAGCAGCAAGAACAACAACAACAACAACAAGAACAACAAGAACAACAATTACAACAAGAACAACGAGAACAACGAGAACAACGAGAACAACGAGAACAACGAGAACAACGAGAACAACGAGAACAACGAGAACAACGAGAACAACGAGAACAACGAGAACAACGGGAACAACGAGAACAACGAGAACAACGAGAACAACAAGAACAACAACGAGAACAACGAGAACAACAAGAACAACAAGAACAACAAGAACAACAAGAACAACAAGAACAACAAGAACAACAAGAACAACAAGAACAACCGGAACAACAAGAACAACAAGAACAACTAGAACAACAAGAACAACAGGAACAACAAGAGCAACAAGAACAACCAGAACATCAAGAACAACAAGAACAACATGAACAACAAGGACAACAACAACGACAACAACAACAACAACAAGAACAACAAGATCAACATGACCAGCAAGAACAACAAGAACAACAAGAACAACAAGAACAACAAGAACAACAAGAACAACAAGGACAAGAACAACAACTACAACAAGAACAGCAAGAACAACAACAACAACAACAACGACAACAAGAACAGCAAGAACAACAACAACAACAAGAACAACAACAAGAACAACAAGAACAACAAGATCAACAATAACAACAAGAACAAGAAGAACAACAAGAACAACAAGAACAACAAGAACAACAAGAACAACAAGAACAACAAGAACAACAAGAACAACAAGAACAACAAGAACAACAAGAACAGCAAGAACAACAACAACAACAAGAACAACAAGAACGACAAGAACAACAAGAACAACATGAACAACAAGTACAACAAGAACAACAAGAACAACAAGAACAACAAGAAGAACAACATGAACAACAAGAAGAACAACAAGAACAACAAGAAGAACAACAAGAACAAGAAGAACAACAAGAAGAACAACAAGAACAACAACAACAACAACTAGAACAAGAAGAACAACAAGAACACCAAGAACACCAAGAACAACAAGAACAACAAGAACAACGAGAACAACGAGAACAACGAGAACAACGAGAACAACGAGATCAACGAGAACAACGAGAACAACGAGAACAACCAGAACAACAAGAACAACAAGAACAGCAAGAACAACAAGAACTACAACAACAACAAGGACAACAACAACAACTACAACAACAACAAGGACAACAACAACAACTACAACAAGAACAGCAAGAACAACAACAACAACAAGAACAACAAGAACAACAAGATCAACAATAACCACAAGAACAACAAGAACAACAAGAACAACAAGGACAACAAGAACAACAAGAACAACAAGAAGAACAACAAGAACAAGAAGAACAACCAGAACAACGAGAACAACGAGAACAACGAGAACAACGAGAACAACGAGAACAACAAGAACAACAAGAACAACAAGAACGACAAGAACAACAAGAACAACATGAACAACAAGTACAACAAGAACAACAAGAACAACAAGAACAACAAGAAGAACAACAAGAACAACAAGAACAACAAGAAGAACAACAAGAACAACAAGAAGAACAACAAGAACAAGAAGAACAACAAGAAGAACAACAAGAACAACAACAACAACAACTAGAACAAGAAGAACAACAAGAACACCAAGAACACCAAGAACAACAAGAACAACAAGAACAGCAAGAACAACAAGAACAACAAGAACGACAGGAGCAACAAGTACACCAAGATCAACAAGATCAACAAGAACAACAAGAACAACAAGATCAACAAAAACAACAAGATCAACAAGAGCAACAAGAACAACAAGGACAACAAGAACAACAAGAACAACAAGAACAACAAGAACAACAAGAACAACAAGAACAACAAGAACAACAAGAACAAAAAGAACAACAAGAAGAACAACAAGAACAACAACAACAACAAGGACAACAACAACAACTACAACAAGAGCAGCAAGAACAACAACAACAACAACAAGAACAACAAGAACAACAATTACAACAAGAACAACGAGAACAACGAGAGCAACGAGAACAACGAGAACAACGAGAACAACGAGAACAACGAGAACAACGAGAACAACGAGAACAACGAGAACAACGAGAACAACGGGAACAACGAGAACAACGAGAACAACGAGAACAACGAGAACAACGAGAACAACAAGAACAACAACGAGAACAACGAGAACAACAAGAACAACAAGAACAACAAGAACAACAAGAACAACAAGAACAACAAGAACAACAAGAACAACAAGAACAACAAGAACAACCGGAACAACAAGAACAACAAGAACAACAAGAACAACAAGAACAACAAGGACAAGAACAACAACTACAACAAGAACAGCAAGAACAACAACAACAACAACAACGACAACAAGAACAGCAAGAACAACAACAAGAACAACAAGATCAACAATAACAACAATAACAACAAGAACAAGAAGAACAACAAGAACAACAAGAACAACAAGAACAACAAGAACAACAAGAACAACAAGAACAACAAGAACAACAAGAACAACAAGAACAGCAAGAACAACAACAACAACAAGAACAACAAGAACGACAAGAACAACAAGAACAACATGAACAACAAGTACAACAAGAACAACAAGAACAACAAGAACAACAAGAAGAACAACATGAACAACAAGAAGAACAACAAGAACAACAAGAAGAACAACAAGAACAAGAAGAACAACAAGAAGAACAACAAGAACAACAACAACAACAACTAGAACAAGAAGAACAACAAGAACACCAAGAACACCAAGAACAACAAGGACAACAAGAACAACGAGAACAACGAGAACAACGAGAACAACGAGAACAACGAGATCAACGAGAACAACGAGAACAACGAGAACAACCAGAACAACAAGAACAACAAGAACAGCAAGAACAACAAGAACTACAACAACAACAAGGACAACAACAACAACTACAACAACAACAAGGACAACAACAACAACTACAACAAGAACAGCAAGAACAACAACAACAACAAGAACAACAAGAACAACAAGATCAACAATAACCACAAGAACAACAAGAACAACAAGAACAACAAGGACAACAAGAACAACAAGAACAACAAGAAGAACAACAAGAACAAGAAGAACAACAAGTAGAACAACAAGAACAACAACAACAACAACTAGAACAAGAAGAACAACAAGAACACCAAGAACAACAAGAACAACGGGAGCAACAAGTACACCAAGATCAACAAGATCAACAAGAACAACAAGAACAACAAGATCAACAAAAACAACAAGATCAACAAGAGCAACAAGAACAACAAGGACAACAAGAACAACAAGAACAACAAGAACAACAAGAACAACAAGAACAACAAGAACAACAAGAACAACAAGAACAACAAGAACAACAAGAACTACAACAACAACAAGGACAACAACAACAACTACAACAAGAGCAGCAAGAACAACAACAACAACGACAAGAACAACAAGAACAACAATTACAACAAGAACAACGAGAACAACGAGAACAACGAGAACAACGAGAACAACGAGAACAACGAGAACAACGAGAACAACGGGAACAACGAGAACAACGAGAACAACGAGAACAACGAGAACAACGAGAACAACAAGAACAACAACGAGAACAACGAGAACAACAAGAACAACAAGAACAACAAGAACAACAAGAACAACAAGAACAACAAGAACAACAAGAACAACAAGGACAACAAGAACAACAAGAACAACAAGAACAACAAGAACAACAAGAACAACAAGAATAACAAGAGCAACAAGAACTACCAGAACAACAAGAACAACAAGAACAACAAGAACAACAAGGACAACAACAACGAGAACAACGAGAACAACGAGAACAACAAGAACAGCAAGAACAACAACAACAACAAGAACAACAAGAACAACAAGAACAACAAGATCAACAAAAACCACAAGAACAACAAGAACAACAAGAACAACAAGGACAACAAGAACAACAAGAACAACAAGAACAACAAGAACCACAAGAACTACAACAACAACAACTACAACAAGAACAGCAAGAACAACAAGAACAACAAGAACAACAAAAACAACAAGAACAACAAGAACAACAAGAACAACAAGAACAACAAGAACAACAAGAACAACAAGAACAACAAGAACAACAAGAACAACAAGAACAACAAGAACAACAAGAACAACAAGAACAACAAGAACAACAAGAACAACAAGAACAACAAGATCAACAAAAACAACAAGAACAACAAGAACAACAAGAACAAGAAGAACAACAAGAACAACAAGAACAACAAGAACTACAACAACAACAAGGACAAGAACAACAACTACAACAAGAACAGCAAGAACAACAACAAGAACAACAACAAGAACAACAACAACAACAACTAGAACAACAAGAACACCAAGAACACCAAGAACAACAAGAACAACAAGAACAACGAGAACAACGAGAATAACGAGAACAACAAGAACAACAAGAACAACAAGAACAACAAGAACAACAAGAACAACAAGAACAACAAGAACAACAAGAACAACAAGAACAACAAGAACAACAAGAACAACAAGAACAACAAGAACAACAAGAGCAACAAGAACTACCAGAACAACAAGAACAACAAGAACAACAAGAACAACAAGAACAACAAGGACAACAACAACGAGAACAACGAGAACAACGAGAACAACAAGAACAGCAAGAACAACAACAACAACAAGAACAACAAGAACAACAAGATCAACAAAAACCACAAGAACAACAAGAACAACAAGAACAACAAGGACAACAAGAACAACAAGAACAACAAGAACAACAAGAACAACAAGAACTACAACAACAACAACTACAACAAGAACAGCAAGAACAACAAGAACAACAAGAACAACAAAAACAACAAGAACAACAAGAACAACAAGAACAACAAGAACAACAAGAACAACAAGAACAACAAGAACAACAAGAACAACAAGAACAACAAGAACAACAAGAACAACAAGAACAACAAGAACAACAACAAAAAGAACAACAAGAACAACAAGAACAACAAGAACAACAAGAACAACAAGAACAACAAGAACAACAAGAACAACAAGAACAACAAGAACAACAAGAACAACAAGAACGACAAGAACAACAAGAACAACATGAACAACAAGTACAACAAGAACAACAAGAACAACAAGAACAACAAGAAGAACAACAAGAACAACAAGAACAACAAGAACAACAAGAAGAACAACAAGAACAAGAAGAACAACAAGAAGAACAACAAGAACAACAACAAGAACAACAACAACAACAACTAGAACAAGAAGAACAACAAGAACACCAAGAACAACAAGAACAACAAGAACAACAAGAACAACAAGAACAACAAGAACAACAAGAACAACAAGAAGAACAACAAGAACAAGAAGAACAACAAGAAGAACAACAAGAACAACAACAAGAACAACAACAACAACAACTAGAACAAGAAGAACAACAAGAACACCAAGAACAACAAGAACAACAGGAACAACAAGTACACCAAGATCAACAAGATCAACAAGAACAACAAGAACAACAAGATCAACAAAAACAAGATCAACAAGAGCAACAAGAACAACAAGGACAACAAGAACAACAAGAACAACAAGAACAACAAGAACAACAAGAACAACAAGAACAACAAGAACAACAAGAACAACAAGAACAACAAGAACTACAACAACAACAAG
Source organism: Megalopta genalis (assembly GCF_051020955.1). Lineage (NCBI taxonomy): Eukaryota > Metazoa > Arthropoda > Insecta > Hymenoptera > Halictidae > Megalopta > Megalopta genalis. Next base: position 3,352,197 of record NC_135020.1, on the reverse strand, counting down.
GACAACAACAACAACTACAACAAGTACAGCAAGGACAACAACAACAACAAGAACAACAAGAACAACAATTACAACAAGAACAACGAGAACAACGAGAACAACGAGAACAACGAGAACAACGAGAACAACGAGAACAACGAGAACAACGAGAACAACGGGAACAACGAGAACAACGAGAACAACGAGAACAACGAGGACAACGAGAACAACCAGAACAAGAAGAACAACAAGAACAGCAAGAACAACAAGAGCTACAAACAACAACAAGGACAACAACAACAACTACAACACGAACAGCAAGAACAACAACAACAACAACAAGAACAACAAGAACAACAAGATCAACAAAAACCACAAGAACAACAAGGATAACAAGAACAACAAGAACAACAAGAACAACAAGAACAACAAGAACTACAACAACAACAACTACAACAAGAACAGCAAGAACAACAAGAACAACAAGAACAACAAGAACTACAACAACAACAACTACAACAAGAACAGCAAGAACAACAAGAACAACAAGAACAACAAGAGCAACAAGAACAACAAGAACAACAAGAACAACAAGAACAACAAGAACAACAAGAACAACAAGAACAACAAGAACAACAACAAAAAGAACAACAAGAACAACAAGAACAACAAGAACAACAAGAACAACAAGAACAACAAGAACAACAAGAACAACAAGAACAACAAGAACAACAAGAACGACAAGAACAACAAGAACAACATGAACAACAAGTACAACAAGAACAACAAGAACAACAAGAACAACAAGAAGAACAACAAGAACAACAAGAACAACAAGAAGAACAACAAGAACAACAAGAAGAACAACAAGAGCAAGAAGAACAACAAGAAGAACAACAAGAACAACAACATGAACAACAACAACAACAACTAGAACAAGAAGAACAACAAGAACACCAAGAACACCAAGAACAACAAGAACAACAAGAACAACGAGAACAACGAGAACAACGAGAACAACGAGAACAACGAGAACAACGAGAACAACGAGAACAACCAGAACAACAAGAACAACAAGAACAGCAAGAACAACAAGAACAACAAGAACAGCAAGAACAACAAGAACTACAACAACAACAAGGACAACAACAACAACTACAACAAGAACAGCAAGATCAACAACAACAACAAGAACAACAAGAACAACAAGATCAACAAAAACCACAAGAACAACAAGATCAACAAGAACAACAAGGACAACAAGAACAACAAGAACAACAAGAACAACAAGAACTACAACAACAACAACTACAACAAGAACAGCAAGAACAACAAGAGCAACAAGAACAACAAGAACAACAAGAACAACAAGAACAACAAGAACAACAAGAACAACAAGAACAACAAGAACAACAAGAACAACAAGAACAACAAGAACAACAAGAACAACAAGAACAACAAGAACAACAAGAACAACAAGAACAACAAGAACAACAAGAAGAACAACAAGAACAAGAAGAACAACAAGAAGAACAACAAGAACAACAACAACAACAACTAGAACAAGAAGAACAACAAGAACACCAAGAACAACAAGAACAACAGGAACAACAAGTACACCAAGATCAACAAGATCAACAAGAACAACAAGAACAACAAGATCAACAAAAACAACAAGATCAACAAGAGCAACAAGAACAACAAGGACAACAAGAACAACAAGAACAACAAGAACAACAAGAACAACAAGAACAACAAGAACAACAAGAACAACAAGAACAACAAGAACAACAAGAACAACAAGAACTACAACAACAACAAGGACAACAACAACAACTACAACAAGTACAGCAAGAACAACAACAACAACAAGAACAACAAGAACAACAATTACAACAAGAACAACGAGAACAACGAGAACAACGAGAACAACGAGAACAACGAGAACAACGAGAACAACGAGAACAACGAGAACAACGGGAACAACGAGAACAACGAGAACAACGAGAACAACGAGGACAACGAGATCAACCAGAACAACAAGAACAACAAGAACAGCAAGAACAACAAGAACTACAAACAACAACAAGGACAACAACAACAACTACAACACGAACAGCAAGAACAACAACAACAACAAGAACAACAAGAACAACAAGATCAACAAAAACCACAAGAACAACAGGAACAACAAGAACAACAAGGTTAACAAGAACAACAAGAACAACAAGAACAACAAGAACAACAAGAACAACAAGAACTACAACAACAACAACTACAACAAGAACAGCAAGAACAACAAGAACAACAAGAACAACAAGAACAACAAGAACTACAACAACAACAACTACAACAAGAACAGCAAGAACAACAAGAACAACAAGAACAACAAGAACAACAAGAACAACAAGAACAACAAGAACAACAAGAACAACAAGAACAACAAGAACAACAAGAACAACAAGAACAACAAGAACAACAAGAACAACATGAACAACAACAAAAAGTACAACAAGAACAACAAGAACAACAAGAACAACAAGAACAACAAGAACAACAAGAACAACAAGAACAACAAGAACAACAAGAACAACAAGAACGACAAGAACAACAAGAACAACATGAACAACAAGTACAACAAGAACAACAAGAACAACAAGAAGAACAACAAGAACAACAAGAACAACAAGATGAACAACAAGAACAACAAGAAGAACAACAAGAACAAGAAGAACAACAAGAAGAACAACAAGAACAACAACATGAACAACAACAACAACAACTAGAACAAGAAGAACAACAAGAACACCAAGAACACCAAGAACAACAAGAACAACAAGAACAGCGAGAACAACGAGAACAACGAGAACAACGAGAACAACGAGAACAACGAGAACAACCAGAACAACAAGAACAACAAGAACAGCAAGAACAACAAGAACTACAACAACAACAAGGACAACAACAACAACTACAACAAGGACAGCAAGAACAACAACAACAACAAGAACACCAAGAACAACAAGATCAACAAAAACCACAAGAACAACAAGATCAACAAGAACAACAAGGACAACAAGAACAACAAGAACAACAAGAACAACAAGAACAACAAGAACTACAACAACAACAACTACAACAAGAACAACAAGAACAACAAGAACAACAAGAAGAACAACAAGAACAAGAAGAACAACAAGAAGAACAACAAGAACAACAACAACAACAACTAGAACAAGGAGAACAACAAGAACACCAAGAACAACAAGAACAACAGGAGCAACAAGTACACCAAGATCAACAAGATCAACAAGAACAACAAGAACAACAAGATCAACAAAAACAACAAGATCAACAAGAGCAACAAGAACAACAAGGACAACAAGAACAACAAGAACAACAAGAACAACAAGAACAACAAGAACAACAAGAACAACAAGAACAACAAGAACAACAAGAACAACAAGAACAACAAGAACTACAACAACAACAAGGACAACAACAACAACTACAACAAGAGCAGCAAGAACAACAACAACAACAACAAGAACAACAAGAACAACAATTACAACAAGAACAACGAGAACAACGAGAACAACGAGAACAACGAGAACAACGAGAACAACGAGAACAACGAGAACAACGAGAACAACGAGAACAACGAGAACAACGAGAACAACGGGAACAACGAGAACAACGAGAACAACGAGAACAACGAGAACAACGAGAACAACAAGAACAACAACGAGAACAACGAGAACAATAAGAACAACAAGAACAACAAGAACAACAAGAACAACAAGAACAACAAGAACAACAAGAACAACAAGAACAACAAGAACAACAAGAACAACAAGAACAACAAGAACAACCGGAACAACAAGAACAACAAGAACAACTAGAACAACAAGAACAACAGAAACAACAAGAGCAACAAGAACAACCAGAACATCAAGAACAACAAGAACAACATGATCAACAAGGACAACAACAACGACAACAACAACAACAACAAGAACAACAAGATCAACATGACCAGCAAGAACAACAAGAACAACAAGAACAACAAGAACAACAAGAACAACAAGAACAACAAGGACAAGAACAACAACTACAACAAGAACAGCAAGAACAACAACAACAACAACAACGACAACAAGAACAGCAAGAACAACAACAACAACAAGAACAACAACAAGAACAACAAGAACAACAAGATCAACAATAACAACAAGAACAAGAAGAACAACAAGAACAACAAGAACAACAAGAACAACAAGAACAACAAGAACAACAAGAACAACAAGAACAACAAGAACAACAAGAACAACAAGAACAACAAGAACAACAAGAACAACAAGAACAACAAGAACAACAAGAACAACAAGAACAACAAGAACAACAAGAACAACAAGAACAACAACAAAAAGAACAACAAGAACAACAAGAACAACAAGAACAACAAGAACAACAAGAACAACAAGAACAACAAGCACGACAAGAACAACAAGAACAACATGAACAACAAGTACAACAAGAACAACAAGAACAACAAGAACAACAAGAAGAACAACAAGAACAACAAGAACAACAAGAAGAACAACAAGAACAACAAGAACAACAAGAAGAACAACAAGAGCAAGAAGAACAACAAGAAGAACAACAAGAACAACAACAAGCACAACAACAACAACAACTAGAACAAGAAGAACAACAAGAACACCAAGAACACCAAGAACAACAAGAATAACAAGAACAACGAGAACAACGAGAACAACGAGAACAACGAGAACAACGAGAACAACCAGAACAACAAGAACAACAAGAACAGCAAGAACAACAAGAACTACAACAACAACAAGGACAACAACAACAACTACAACAAGAACAGCAAGAACAACAACAACAACAAGAACAACAAGAACAACAAGATCAACAAAAACCACAAGAACAACAAGATCAACAAGAACAACAAGGACAACATGAACAACAAGAACAACAAGAACAACAAGAACAACAAGAACAACAAGAACTACAACAACAACAACTACAACAAGAACAGCAAGAACAACAAGAGCAACAAGAACAACAAGAACAACAAGAACAACAAGAACAACAAGAACAACAAGAACAACAAGAACAACAAGAACAACAAGAACAACAAGAACAACAAGAACAACAAGAACAACAAGAACAACAAGAACAACAAGAACAACAAGAACAACAAGAACAACAAGAACAACAAGAACAACAAGAACAACAAGAACAACAAGAACAACAAGAACAACAAGAACAACAAGAACAACAAGAACAACAAGAAGAACAACAAGAACAAGAAGAACAACAAGAAGAACAACAAGAACAACAACAAGAACAACAACAACAACAACTAGAACAACAAGAACAACAAGATCAACAAAAACAACAAGATCAACAAGAGCAACAAGAACAACAAGGACAACAAGAACAACAAGAACAACAAGAACAACAAGAACAACAAGAACTACAACAACAACAAGGACAACAACAACAACTACAACAAGTACAGCAAGAACAACAACAACAACAACAAGAACAACAAGAACAACAATTACAACAAGAACAACGAGAACAACGAGAACAACGAGAACAACGAGAACAACGAGAACAACGAGAACAACGAGAACAACGAGAACAACGAGAACAACGAGAACAACGAGAACAACGGGAACAACGAGAACAACGAGAACAACGAGAACAACGAGGACAACGAGAACAACCAGAACAACAAGAACAACAAGAACAGCAAGAACAACAAGAACTACAACAACAACAAGGACAACAACAACAACTACAACACGAACAGCAAGAACAACAACAACTACAAGAACAACAAGAACAACAAGATCAACAAAAACCACAAGAACAACAAGAACAACAAGAACAACAAGGACAACAAGAACAACAAGAACAACAAGAACAACAAGAACAACAAGAACTACAACAACAACAACTACAACAAGAACAGCACGAACAACAAGAACAACAAGAACAACAAGAACAACAAGAACAACAAGAACAACAAGAACAACAAGAACAACAAGAACAACAAGAACAACAAGAACAACAAGAACGACAAGAACGACAAGAACAACAAGAACAACAAGAACAACAAGAACAACAAGAACGACAAGAACAACAAGAACAACATGAACAACAAGTACAACAAGAACAACAAGAACAACAAGAACAACAAGAAGAACAACAAGAACAACAAGAACAACAAGAACAACAAGAAGAACAACAAGAACAAGAAGAACAACAAGAAGAACAACAAGAACAACAACAAGAACAACAACAACAACAACTAGAACAACAAGAACACCAAGAACACCAAGAACAACAAGAACAACAAGAACAACAAGAACAACGAGAACAACGAGAACAACGAGAACAACGAGAACAACCAGAACAACAAGAACAACAAGAACAGCAAGAACAACAAGAACTACAACAACAACAAGGACAACAACAACAACTACAACAAGAACAGCAAGAACAACAACAACAACAAGAACAACAAGAACAACAAGATCAACAAGAACAACAAGAACAACAAGAACAACAAGAACAACAAGAACAACAAGAACAACAAGAACAACAAGAACAACAAGAACAACAAGAACAACAAGAACAACAAGAACCACAAGAACGACAAGAACGACAAGAACGACAAGAACAACAAGAACAACAAGAACAACAAGAACAACAAGAACAACAAGAAGAACAACAAGAACAACAAGAACAACAAGAACAGCAAGAACAACAAGAACTACAACAACAACAAGGACAACAACAACAACTACAACAACAACAAGGACAACAACAACAACTACAACAAGAACAGCAAGAACAACAACAACAACAAGAACAACAAGAACAACAAGATCAACAAAAACCACAAGAACAACAAGAACAACAAGAACAACAAGGACAACAAGAACAACAAGAACAACAAGAACAACAAGAACAACAAGAACTACAACAACAACAACTACAACAAGAACAGCAAGAACAACAAGAACAACAAGAACAACAAGAACAACAAGAACAACAAGAACAACAAGAACAACAAGAACAACAAGAACAACAAGAACAACAAGAACAACAAGATCAACAAGAACAACAAGAACAACAAGAACAACAAGAACAACAAGAACAACAAGAACCCAAGAACAACAAGAACAACAAGAACAACAAGAACAACAAGAACAACAAGAAGAACAACAAGAACAAGAAGAACAACAAGAAGAACAAGAAGAACAACAACAAGAACAACAACAACAACAACTAGAACAAGAAGAACAACAAGAACACCAAGAACAAGAAGAACAACAAGAACACCAAGAACAACAAGATCAACAAGATCAACAAGAACAACAAGAACAACAAGATCAACAAAAACAACAAGATCAACAAGAGCAACAAGAACAACAAGGACAACTAGAACAACAAGAACAACAAGAACAACAAGAACAACAAGAGCAACAAGAACAACAAGAACAACAAGAACAACAAGAACAACAAGAACAACAAGAACTACAACAACAACAAGGACAACAACAACAACTACAACAAGAGCAGCAAGAACAACAACAACAACAACAAGAACAACAAGAACAACAATTACAACAAGAACAACGAGAACAACGAGAACAACGAGAACAACGAGAACAACGAGAACAACAAGAACAACCGGAACAACAAGAACAACAAGAACAACTAGAACAAGAAGAACAACAGGAACAACAAGAGCAACAAGAACAACCAGAACAACAAGAACAACAAGAACAACAAGAACAACAAGGACAACAACAACGACAACAACAACAACAACAAGAACAACAAGAACAACAAGAACAACAAGAACAACAAGAACAACAAGAACAACAAGGACAAGAACAACAACTACAACAAGAACAGCAAGAACAACAACAACAACAACAACGACAACAAGAACAGCAAGAACAACAACAACAAGAAGAACAACAACAAGAACAACAAGAACAACAAGATCAACAAAAACAACAAGAACAAGAAGTACAACAAGAACAACAAGAACAACAAGAACAACAAGAACAACAAGAACAACAAGAACAACAAGAACAACAAGAACAACAAGAACAACAAGAACAACAAGAACAACAAGAACAACAAGAACAACAAGAACAACAAGAACAACAAGAACAACAAGAACAACAAGAACAACAAGAACAACAAGATCAACAAAAACCACAAGAACAACAAGAACAACAAGAACAACAAGAACAACAAGAACAACAAGAAGAACAACAAGAACAACAAGAACAACAAGGACAACAAGAACAACAAGAACAACAAGAACAACAAGAACAACAAGAACTACAACAACAACTACTACAACAAGAACAGCAAGAGCAACAAGAACAACAAGAACAACAAGAACAACAAGAACAACAAGAACAACAAGAACAACAAGAACAACAAGAACAACAAGAACAACAAGGACAACAAGAACAACAAGAACAACAAGAACAACAAGAACAACAAGAACAACATGAACAACAAGTACAACAAGAACAACAAGAACAACAAGAACAACAAGAAGAACAACAAGAACAACAAGAACAACAAGAACAACAAGAAGAACAACAAGAACAAGAAGAACAACAAGAAGAACAACAAGAACAACAACAAGAACAACAACAACAACAACTAGAACAAGAAGAACAACAAGAACACCAAGAACACCAAGAACAACAAGAACAACAAGAACAACGAGAACAACAAGAACAACGAGAACAACGAGAACAACGAGAACAACGAGAACAACGAGAACAACGAGAACAACGAGAACAACGAGAACAACGAGAACAACCAGAACAACAAGAACAACAAGAACAGCAAGAACAACAAGAACAACAAGAACTACAACAACAACAAGGACAACAACAACAACTACAACAAGAACAGCAAGAACAACAAGAACGACAAGAACAACAAGAACAACATGAACAACAAGTACAACAAGAACAACAAGAACAACAAGAACAACAACAAGAACAACAAGAACAACAATAACAACAAGAAGAACAACAAGAACAACAAGAAGAACAACAAGAACAAGAAGAACAACAAGAAGAACAACAAGAACAACAACAAGAACAACAACAACAACAACTAGAACAAGAAGAACAACAAGAACACCAAGAACACCAAGAACAACAAGAACAACAAGAACAACGAGAACAACGAGAACAACGAGAACAACGAGAACAACGAGAACAACGAGAACAACGAGAACAACGAGAACAACGAGAACAACGAGAACAACCAGAACAACAAGAACAGCAAGAACAACAAGAACAACAAGAACAACAAGAGCAACAAGAACAACAAGAACAACAAGAACAACAAGAACGACAAGAACGACAAGAACAACAAGAACAACATGAACAACAAGTACAACAAGAACAACAAGAACAACAAGAACAACAAGAACAACAAGAAGAACAACAAGAACAACATGAAGAACAACAAGAACAAGAAGAACAACAAGAACAACAACAAGAACAACAACAACAACAACTAGAACAAGAAGAACAACAAGAACACCAAGAACACCAAGAACAACAAGAACAACAAGAACAACGAGAACAGCGAGAACAACGAGAACAACGAGAACAACGAGAACAACGAGAACAACGAGAACAACGAGAACAACCAGAACAACAAGAACAACAAGAACAGCAAGAACAACAAGAACTACAACAACAACAAGGACAACAACAACAACTACAACAAGAACAGCAAGAACAACAACAACAAGAACAACAAGATCAACAAAAACCACAAGAACAACAAGAACAACAAGAACAACAAGGACAACAAGAACAACAAGAACAACAAGAACAACAAGAACAACAAGAAGAACAACAAGAACAACAAGAACAACTAGAACAACAAGAACAACAAGAAGAACAACAAGAACAACAAGAAGAACAACAAGAACAAGAAGAACAACAAGAAGAACAACAAGAACAACAACAAGAACAACAACAACAACAACTAGAACAAGAAGAACAACAAGAACACCAAGAACACCAAGAACAACAAGAACAACAAGAACAACGAGAACAACAAGAACAACGAGAACAACGAGAACAACGAGAACAACGAGAGCAACAAGAGCAACAAGAGTAACAAGAGCAACAAGAGCAACAAGAGCAACAAGAACAACGAGAACAACAAGAACAACAAGAACAACAAGAAGAACAACAAGAACAACAACAAGAACAACAACAACAACAACTAGAACAAGAAGAACAACAAGAACACCAAGAACAACAAGAACAACAGGAACAACAAGTACACCAAGATCAACAAGATCAACAAGAACAACAAGAACAACAAGATCAACAAAAACAACAAGATCAACAAGAGCAACAAGAACAGCAAGAACAGCAAGAACAACAAGAACAAGAACACCAAGAACAACAACAACAAGAACAACAAAAACAAGGACAACAACAACAACAAGAACAACAAGAACAACACGAACAACAACAACAAGAACAACAAGAACAACAAGAACAACAAGAACAACAAGAACAACAAGAACAACAAGAACAACAAGAAAAACAAGAACAACAAGCCCAACAAGAGCAAAAAGAGCAACAAGAGCAACAAGAGCAACAAGTGCAACAAGAGCAACAAGATCAACAAGAGCAACAAGAGCAACAAAAGCAACAAGAACAACAAGAACAACAAGAACAACAAGAACAACGAGAACAACGAGAACAACGAGAACAACGAGAACAACGAGAACAACGAGAACAACGAGAACAACGAGAACAACATGAACAACAAGTACAACAAGAACAACAAGAACAACAAGAACAACAAGAACAACAAGAAGAACAACAAGAACAACAAGAACAACAAGAAGAACAACAAGAACAAGAAGAACAACAAGAAGAACAACAAGAACAACAACAAGAACAACAACAACAACAACTAGAACAAGAAGAACAACAAGAACACCAAGAACACCAAGAACAACAAGAACAACAAGAACAACGAGAACAGCGAGAACAACGAGAACAACGAGAACAACGAGAACAACGAGAACAACGAGAACAACCAGAACAACAAGAACAACAAGAACAGCAAGAACAACAAGAACTACAACAACAACAAGGACAACAACAACAACTACAACAAGAACAGCAAGAACAACAACAACAACAAGAACAACAAGAACAACAAGATCAACAAAAACCACAAGAACAACAAGAACAACAAGAACAACAAGGACAACAAGAACAACAAGAACAACAAGAACAACAAGAACAACAAGAACTACAACAACAACAACTACAACAAGAACAGCAAGAACAACAAGAACAACAAGAACAACAAGAACAACAAGAACAACAAGAACAACAAGAACAACAAGAACAACAAGAACAACAAGAACAACAAGAACAACAAGAACAACAAGAACAACAAGAACAACAAGAACAACAAGAGCAACAAGAGCAACAAGAACAACAAGAACAACAAGATCAACAAGAACAACAAGAACAACAAGAGCAACAAGAACAACAAGAACAAGAACAGCAAGAATAACAACAACAACAAGAACAACAAGAACAACAAGAACAACAAGAACAACAAGAACAACAAGAACAACAAGAACAACAAGGACAACAACAACAACAACAATAACAACATGAACAGCAAGAACAGCAAGAACAGCAAGAACAGCAAGAACAGCAAGAACAGCAAGAACAACAAGAACAAGAACAGCAAGAACAACAACAACAAGAACAACAAAAACAAGGACAACAACAACAACAAGAACAACAAGAACAACACGAACAACAACAACAAGAACAACAAGAACAACAAGAACAACAAGAACAACAAGAACAACAAGAAAAACAAGAACAACAAGCCCAACAAGAGCAAAAAGAGCAACAAGAGCAACAAGAGCAACAAGTGCAACAAGAGCAACAAGATCAACAAGAGCAACAAGAGCAACAAGAGCAACAAGAACAACAAGAACAACGAGAACAACGAGAACAACGAGAACAACGAGAACAACGAGAACAACGAGAACAACGAGAACAACGAGAACAACGAGAACAACGAGAACAACGAGAACAACAAGAACAACGAGAACAACAAGAACAGCAAGAACAACAAGATCAACAAGAACAACAACAAGAACAACAAGAGCAACAAGATCAACAAAAACAAATAGAACAACAAGAAGAACAAGGCCAACAAGAACAAGAAGAACAGCAAGAACAACAAGAACAACAAGAACAACAAGAACAACAAGAACAACAAGAACAACAAGAACAACGAGAACAACGAGAACAACGAGAACAACGAGAACAACGAGAACAACGAGAACAACGAGAACAACGAGAACAACGAGAACAACGAGAACAACGAGAACAACGAGAACAACGAGAACAACGAGAACAACGAGAACAACAACGAGAACAACGAGAACAACGAGAACAACGAGAACAACAAGAACAACAAGAACAACAAGAACAACAAGAACAGCAAGAACAGCAAGAACAGCAAGAACAACAACAACAACAACAAGAACAACAATTACAACAAGAACAACGAGAACAACGAGGACAACGAGAACAACGAGAACAACGAGAACAACGAGAACAACGAGAACAACGAGAACAACGAGAACAACGAGAACAACGAGAACAACGAGAACAACGAGAACAACGAGAACAACGAGAACAACAAGAACAACAACGAGAACAACGAGAACAACGAGAACAACGAGAACAACGAGAACAACGAGAACAACGAGAACAACGAGAACAACGAGAACAACGAGAACAACGAGAACAACGAGAACAACGAGAACAACGAGAACAACGAGAACAACAAGAACAACAACGAGAACAACGAGAACAACGAGAACAACGAGAACAACCAGAACAACTAGAACAACAAGAGCAACTAGAACAACAAGAGCAACAAGAACTACCAGAACAACAAGAACAACAGGAACAACAAGAACAACAAGGACAACAACAACAAGAACAACAAGAACAAGAACAGCAAGAACAACAACAACAACAAGAACAACAACAAGAACAACAAGAACACCAAGAACACCAAGAACAACAAGAACAACAAGAACAACGAGAACAACGAGAATAACGAGAACAACAAGAACAACAAGAACAACAAGAACAACAAGAACAACAAGCCCAACAAGAGCAAAAAGAGCAACAAGAGCAACAAGAGCAACAAGTGCAACAAGAGCAACAAGATCAACAAGAGCAACAAGAGCAACAAGAGCAACAAGAACAACAAGAACAACGAGAACAACGAGAACAACGAGAACAACGAGAACAACGAGAACAACGAGAACAACGAGAACAACGAGAACAACGAGAACAACGAGAACAACGAGAACAACAAGAACAACGAGAACAACAAGAACAGCAAGAACAACAAGATCAACAAGAACAACAACAAGAACAACAAGAGCAACAAGATCAACAAAAACAAATAGAACAACAAGAAGAACAAGGCCAACAAGAACAAGAAGAACAGCAAGAACAACAAGAACAACAAGAACAACAAGAACAACAAGAACAACAAGAACAACAAGAACAACGAGAACAACGAGAACAACGAGAACAACGAGAACAACGAGAACAACGAGAACAACGAGAACAACGAGAACAACGAGAACAACGAGAACAACGAGAACAACGAGAACAACGAGAACAACGAGAACAACGAGAACAACGAGAACAACGAGAACAACGAGAACAACGAGAACAACGAGAACAACGAGAACAACGAGAACAACGAGAACAACGAGAACAACGAGAACAACGAGAACAACGAGAACAACGAGAACAACAAGAACAACAACGAGAACAACGAGAACAACGAGAACAACGAGAACAACCAGAACAACTAGAACAACAAGAGCAACTAGAACAACAAGAGCAACAAGAACTACCAGAACAACAAGAACAACAGGAACAACAAGAACAACAAGGACAACAACAACAAGAACAACAAGAACAAGAACAGCAAGAACAACAACAACAACAAGAACAACAACAAGAACAACAAGAACACCAAGAACACCAAGAACAACAAGAACAACAAGAACAACGAGAACAACGAGAATAACGAGAACAACAAGAACAACAAGAACAACAAGAACAACAAGAACAACAAGAACAACAAGAACAACAAGAACAACAAGAACAACAAGAACAACAAGAACAACAAGAACAACAAGAACAACAACAACAACAACAACAACAACAAGAACAACAAGATCAACATGACCAGCAAGAACAACAAGAACAACAAGAACAACAAGAACAACAAGAACAAGAACAGCAAGAACAACAAGAACAACAAGAACAACTAGAACAACAAGTACAACAAGACAAAATGAACAGCAAGAACAACAAGAACAACAAGAACAAGAACAACAAGAACAACCGGAACAACAAGAACAACAAGAACAACCAGAACAACAACAACAAGGACCACTAGAACAACAACAAGAACAACAACAAGAACAACATCAACAACAAAAACAACAAGAACAACAAGAACAACAAGAACAACAAGAACAACAAGAACAACAAGAACACCAAGAACAACAAGAACAACAAG